>NC_056749.1:408917499-409217499 GCF_019279795.1 Protopterus annectens
GTTCCTGCAAACTACCACATCAATAGCAATACCTTAAGCCCACAGTCAGTGGTGAGAGATCTGGTCACACAGGTTGACAGGAACCTAAACTTCGATCCCCATGTCTCCACAGTCATAAGAAGGGCATTTTATATTGCTCATCTCATAAGTAAGGGCATTGCCTCCAGAAAAAAGATGTTATAACCCCCCTGTACTCTTCCCTCATCAGGCTAATAATCAAGTACAATCATCTCTTTGGCATGTTCCTTTCCAAACACCTGGAGCAATTGGAGAGACCACAAAGGTTCCTTATAAAGAAAATTCAGGGTCTTCAAGATCTGTCTTATGCAGACAGACTAAGGTGACCTGTGCCTTGCATATAGAGCAATCTCTGGCCCAGCTTTAATGGAAATGCTGCACATTCGCAAGTCAAATGGCACATGGGTCACTCGCTCAAAAGACCTTAACCTGGTATGTGACATCAACAGAACTTGCTGGAGGGACAGATTTGTCTCACAGAGGTTGCCCCACCTTTGGAACAAGCTTTCTGTTTGAGTTAATCAAAGCCCCTCATTGGCCCTATTTAAGAGTAATTTGGACAATTGGATGGCCAACTGGAAATTCACCCCAGGGGTTCCACCTGTGTCCCTCTTGGACAGGGGTAGTAGGTGCTGACTTTAGTGTCTGCTTGAACCAGACACCCTTGGGAACACAGGTTGAACTTGGCTAGGCTTGTAAAGGCCCTGGGGTCATTAGCCTAGTAACCTCCTATAATGGTATGATCTATTATCTATGGCTTTAAACAAGCACATTGAAGTAAGACTGTGTCAGTCAAGGATTACTTCCTTTAGTGATAGAAAAATCTGGATAAACATGGATACATAGGCATTCTGTTCTATGGTCAACCTAAAGCCTTTGATACTAAAAAGCATTGCAAACAAATAAGCAAGTTCTTTCAAATTGTCTAGGCGTCAAATCATGTGTCATTCAGAAAGTGTTTAAATGATAGAAAACAGAGTGAAATAGGAAATGTTCTGTACTTATACCCTACCCTAGACAACACAAAGGAGTGCTGTGGTATTTCCTGCTCACTTCTATTTCCTTTATGGCATCTTTATTTATGTTTATGTGCCACATGATTGTGGTATTGTCTGGCACTACTTGTAGGCTACCTGGTGTCCACAGTTGGGAAGAACTTTGAGACCACTGATTAAGGTCATCATCTCATTGATATTAATGTGACTTTTCTTGAGCAAGGGGTGCCATACACCCAAAATTTTGATTTCCTGAGAGCAAAATGTCTGATGTATATATCTTCATGCTCTGTACTGACAGAAGTCATATAAAGAGGAGTCCAAGATTGGAGTCTACCTGTCTGACCCAGCAGAAAATGCTCAGAAGTAGACAAGGAATAATTGGAATTTTTTGAATGAGAGAGTTCAGGTGCTGGGGCCACAATGACCTGAGATATAACTGGATTTTGCAGTCTGTGCAGTCACTGAGACATTGTTTAAAAGCGGGTCTATATTAGAATATCAAAGTTTCACAACTTCAAATGTTCTAATATCGATCCCTATTCAGTGAACGCTGAAAACAGCGAAGCTGCAGAAAAACAAATTTTTTCCTAGGGAAATAATTCGGTTGTCTGGTTCTTTCGCTTCGCTATTTTCAGTACTGTGGTGGAAAGTTACGGGTCGGGTTCAGGTAAGTGTGCGATTGTGTGAACGTGAGGTTTAGTGAGGGTTAGGGCGAGGGTGAGGTGAGTGTGCGATAATGACGGACCTTAGGGTTAGGGTTTGGGTTAAGGTAAGTGGATAGTTAGTGGTGTATGTACAGTTTAGTGTAGGTGTATGTGTGTGGATTGCTGTTTGTTTGGTGTGCTTGTGTTGTGTGTATGTGTTTCGGAACAGCAATTTTTTCCTTAGGAAAACATTCGCTGTTCACTGAATATGGGTCAATATTAAAACATTCGAATTTGTGAAACTTCGATGTTCTAATATAAACCCTTTAAAAGCCACTGAGAACACACAGGCAGTGCAAAGCTATAATGACCTCCACACATTTAGACCAGCTGCTACACAGACAGGGACTAAAGGTGGAGGTGTCTTGATCTGCATAAAAAATAAATACACCTCAAGGATGGACAAACAGGATAATGCGCTTGAGCTTCTCTAAATTCAAATCACCATAGGCAAAGTCCCATACCACTTCCTTGCAAGTTATAGGTCCCCCATTTATGAAACAGGAAACCCATAACATATATTTAAGCTTATTTGAAACAATCACCATTTAACCCAATACCATATTCATTGGAGACTTTAATTACCCTGCTATTAACTGGGAATCATATATGACACCAAACATGCAGGCACAGAGATTTTTGAATTTTGTAAACACAAACTCCCTGGACCAGATTGTCACTACACCAACCAGGAATGCAAACAAACTGGATCTGGTCATGACTAATATGGGTGAGTGTTGCACACCCCCTACTGTAATGTCTTGTCTTGTAAGGTCAGGTCACAAAACAGTCTCCTTTAAAGTACAAATAAAACCCCAACCCAAGATAACCCTGGAATGTTCAGGAAGTATTCTAAGGCTAACTTCCTACAATTAGATAATAAACTGGCAAAATGTCATGCCTCCATAAATCCTGAGAACAATACTGCCTAAATGGAACTGTTCACAGAAACCCTATACAAGTATATTAATAGCTGCATAGAGGCAGCCATATCCTCCAGGAATAAGTACAAAACTAGCTCAGAAACAAGCCACCTTGGTGGAATAATATCAGTAATAGACTCTATTGCAGAAGGAAGAAAATCATGGCAAAAATTAGGATGTATGACATCCAGCAGGATAAAAGCACTCTCATCAAACTAAACAAATAACTCAGAGGAAAAAATAAATTCTACCAAAGCCAAATTTGAGGTAAATTTGTTCACCCAGGTCAAGGACAACCATGAGGAATTATTTTTTTTTGTCCACAACCTCAAAGGCAATACACAATTGTGTGCAGAGCTCATGGTTAATGGAGCCACCTATACTGAGCCAGGTGATATAGCAAACCTATTGGCAGACATATTCAGCTCTTATTTTACCCCCCACCCTTCAACCTCCTCTCTGGAAATACTATCAAATATAACTCCCTTTAGTATCACTAAGGAACAGGTCCTTAATGCTCTCTCTAAGGCCAAGAGCATTGCATTGATGGGGCCTGTGATGCCCCACCATTGAACCAGTAATCAAGGAACTGCAATTCTCACCGCTGGCACCAGTGGGGGACATACACTGGGAGGATTACAAGTTAAACACACAGTATTTCCAGATTCAGCTCCCTGCATCAAGTGCAATTTCCCTTAAGAGCACACAGAGGCCACAGTCAGTCCAGGGCTGGTTTCTCCCTTTTTCTCCAGATCCCCAATAAGTCTACCCACTGGCACAGCTATAGTTGAGATCTTAGCTGAGAGCCAAGACCTCCAGCACCTTCTCTGTCCAACCAGTGCTTCATGTCCCTGCCCAAGTAGCTGACACACATACTCTTTGAGGTTTGATTTATACACACACACCCAGGAAAGGCGGGAACATGTTTACTAGCTATGCCCACTTTTTACCCAGACTATAAGGTAGTTATTACTTCCACCAGCCAGCTCCTTATCAGCTGCTTTAAGGCCCTTAACAAAGGGTGTCCAATCTTATAGTGTAATGTTACTATTAATACAAATGGTAGTTTGACCAAGAGCAAGGCTATTAGGAGTGGCCCACAGTGTCACGAAATAAATATGCAAGTACTCTCAGAACTTAAATAGCTCTACAAAGATCAGCTACAATGAAAGGTTTAAATATATTTAATAATAAACAATAAAAGAACAAGAAAATACTTGGTATATAATTACAGTGACATCAGAGTTCAAAATCACAGAAATATTTAAAACAACATTGCAGGACAGTCTCAAATAAAGAAAAATATCTAAACTAAGTGTTGCTATATTACTGACTATATCTAAGAGAATTATACTGTTTCCTAGACTTACTTACTCAGAGCAAGGCAGATGTGGTGAATGGCTGTTGTCAGGTCCAAGACAAAATACGGAATGCTGTCTGTCTCAGAGAGTTCTGAAATTAATATATCAAATATTACTGCTGGGATAACTTGCAGAATGACATCATTGCTTGTTATCTGATCCCTAGTTCCCAGGCTCAAAAAAAATACACTGATGGCAGCTGGTAGCATTTAGCATCTACCTGTGAAAATACATAGACCACAGATTTTTCTTGGGCAGTTGGTGGAAGTCATAAAACAATTTACATTCCTCCAGATTAAAAAACAATACAGAAAACTTCTCAGCACTGACTTTGTATCTCTTTGCTGCCATAAAGTAATTTAATTTCAGCTATTTTTCTGAAGTTAACCTCCTGTATTCCAGATTCCACTATTAAAATATATACATCTGAACAGTTACAATAGCGCATGTACATTTCTGTTCTTTTCCAGTAGGGCATGCTGTGGTTACATTTTGAGGACTTTGCAAAAGCCTTTTTCAACACACGTCTGTACAAACAAGTTTGATATACACATGACATACAGTTCTACTACAGTTGTAACACAAGCATCTAATAGAGATCATGTTGATATTCACAAATGACATATAATTATTTACAAAATTCCAGATAGCTGGGCTGGCAGTATCCCTTTTCATGACACTTCTTCCCCCCTCAAAGTCTCAAACTAGTTTTTCAAGTGACCCTTGAAAAATGTTGCTTGAGAGGGATGAGCCTATCTGGGAATACACCACCCCATACCCTGTCTTGACAGCCAATCTGTGTTGGCATTGCTAACCCCACTGCGGTGCTGCATATCATATGCCTGCAACCCTAGGTTCCACCTTAGTAGCTTAACATTTTGCTGGCTGACTTGATGAAGCAATGTTAAGGGATTATGGTCTGTAACTACAGTGAATTTCCTTTCATACAGATACGGCTGATGTTTCTGCAGTGCCCACACGTTGGCTAGACATTCCTCTTCTACAGCTGCATAGCATTCCTCCCTGGGTTGGAGCCTATGGCTGAGATATACCACTGGGTGCCCATCTCCCTCTGAGGATACCTGGCTGAGTACAGCCCCCACCCCACGGTTTGAAGCATCCATCTGCACAACAAATTCTTTGCTATTATTGGACTGGCTAACATAGGGGGTCCACCCAAAGCTCCCTTAAGCTTCTGGAATGCCTGCTCACATGCTGGTGTCCACACTACTTTATCTTGCTCGTTTTTCCTTGTTAGGTCTGTGAGGGGAGCAGCTATAATACTAGAATTGGGGACAAACTTTCTGTAGTACCCTGCTGTCCCTAAGAATGCCCTCACATGATTTTTGGTAACAGGAGCAGGCCATGCCTGAATGGCTTCCACTTTGGCAGGTTCTGGTCTGACCTTACTACTCCCCATGTGATGACCCAGGTAGGAGACCTCTGCCATACCCAGCTGAAATTTACTGGGCTTCATGGTCGACCCTGCCTTTTGTAGTCTGTTCAGCACCTCCCTGAAATGCTGAAAGTGCTCTTGACAGGAATGGCTATAGATGGCAATATCATCCAGGTAAGCAAGGGCAGAATCCCCTACTCCTGCTAGAATACAGTCTACTAGCCTCTGAAAAGTCACTGGTGAATTGTTCATCCCAAAGGGCAACTGCTTGAACTCATACAAACCAAAAGGACTCGCAAAGGCTGACCTCTCTCTATCTTTGGCAGTTAAGGGCACCTGCCAGTAACCCTTGATAAGATCAATAGTGGTAAGATACTTAGCCCCACCCAGCTGCTCTAGGGCTTTATCTGTCCTAGGCATGGAGTAAGCATCTGACTCTGTGTGACTATTTAGTTTCCCATAGTCCACACAAAACCTTGTGCTGCCATCCTTCTTTGGTACCAGCACCACTGAGGAGGCCCAGGGACTGTTGGACTCATGGATTACCTCCAGTTCCAACATTTCTTGTATCTCCTCCATCAGAGTCTGTTTCACTCTCTCAGGCACTCTATAAGTAGCCTGCTTAATAGGCCTTTGGGGTCCTGTATCCACATGGTGCTGCACCAGGTGGGTACACCCTGGTTTCTCAGTGAAGATGCCCCCAAACTCTTATAACACTGCTCATATTTCTCAAACCTGTGTATGGATAGCTGCTGGGACATTGCTATCGCTTACAATGAGGTGTCACTTCGAGCCTCACTGAGGAGATCAGTCACCAGATTCCCCTCAGACTCCTCCTGCCATCCACTGCAAATACTCAGCACAAGGGCCTCCATATCATGTTAAGGTTTCATCATGTTAATATGGTACAATCTGTGCCCTGCCTCCTGCCTAGCAGTTCCACCATGTAGTTAGCCTCACTGACCTTTCTTACCACATTGAAGGGTCCCTCCCAAGCTGCCTGCAGCTTGTTGTGTCTGATAGGAATGAGAACCATAACCTGCTTCCCCACAGCATACTCTCTAGTTCAAGCATTCCTGTCATACCAGACTTTTTGTGCTGCTGGGCTTCTGCTAGGTTATCCAGGGCCAAGCTCATGTGTTCTCTGAGCCTTGTCCTGAGGTTTAGGATATAAACCACAACAGACTTCTTGTGGGATTCACACTCACCCTCCCACTCATCACAAATCAAACCTTGAGGTCCCCTCACCCTATGCCCATACAGCAACTGAAAGGTTGAAAAACCTGTGGATTCCTGGGGCACCTCTCTGTAAGCAAACAACAGATGGGGCAAATATTTATCCTACTCCCTCTTAAACTTGTCTGCAAATGCCCATAGCATGGTCTTTAGTGTAGAGTTTAACTTCACCACCAGACCATTAGTCTGGGGTGGTAGGGGGTGGTCTTTAAGTGCTTCACCCCACAGCTCTCCCAAAGACAAGCCAACAGGTCTGTCATGAAATTGGCACATCTGTCAGTCAGTATTGCTCTTGGCAAGCCTACCCTGTTGAAAATCTGTGCCAAAACATTTGCCACCTTTTCTGCCTCAGTGGAGGACAGGGCCACGCCACTGTCTCAGGGTATCTGGTAGCCTAATCTACTACCACCAGGATATATTTCTTCCCTGTGGAACTTGGGGTACTCAGAGGCCCCACAATATCTATAGCTACCCTCTGAAATGGCTCTTCAGTCACAGGAAAGGCATCAAAGGAGCTTTGACCTTGTCTCCTGCCTTGCCTACCTTTTGGCACTGTTCACAGATTCTGCTTAACCTGTTACATCCCTGAAAATAAAATCACAGTTTGTTGAGAAAAAACCTTTATAAACAACAGCAAAGCTTTTGGGTAGAAACCCTTCTTCAATACTATTACAAAATTCAAAAACCAAGTAGGTTTAAATAGGAGTCAAAGATAATCACATGACAAGCAGCCCTGAAAATCATGTGACAACACATAAATTAAAAAACAAATTAAAAAACAGAATTCACATTCAGGTGCTAACAAGCACATATATAACCAGCTGAAAATATAACTAACAGCATAGCTTAGTTCGTTGCAATTTAACAAGAATAGGTTTCAATGTAACAGTAGAATTTAAACCTGAAGAATGGTCAGCAGCTAATCTGAGTATCCATTCATATTCCTTGATCTCAAGTAAATTATTAATGTCCCCACCTCTTAATGCTGTATGAAGAATACCTATAACTCTGAATCTAAATCTATGATCGGGGCCACATATACTTGTATGCTTATACAAGGCATTTTTATCATTTGCTCTCCTGATCTCAGATTTGTGTTCAATGATGCGTTCTTTTAGCTTCCTTGTTGTTTTCCCCACATAAAAAGAGGAACACACAACACAGGTTGCCAAATATATCACATTAATACTAGCTCAAGTAGCTAATAAACCAAATTTATATATTTTGCCAGTCAATGGATGCTTGAACACATTACTGTTGATATTCATAATATAGGAACAACAAGTGCAATTCATACAACAAAAGGTGCCATACTTAGAAGAAGTGGGTTTGTTGGAATCTCTATTAAAATCCTTATAACACAATTTGCTTTTTAATGTTCTCATGTTCCTATATGAAAAATATGGTCTGTCACCCAGAACAGCCTTGACATCAGCAGATGCCATCAATATGACCAAATTTCTCACTATAATCTGCTTAATCAGGTATGTCCTAGTGTTATAAGTAGTAACATATCTAATTCTAAGATCTTTTTGTTCTGCTCTACGCAAGGTAGAATTAGACTCATCATTTAATAGGAAAATTGGTTTAAGCTTTGTACTTCTATCAGCTATAGTATTGGCTTTCAGATCTAATAATAATTTTAAATCATGACCACTATTCAAAAAATCTTCCATCATTTCATCAAGTTGTGTAATAAAACATGTCTCTTCAGTATTCAACCTACTAACTCTATTAAATTGAGATGTTACTATGCCCTTAAACACATGGGGAGCATGCATGCTAGTATTATGTACATATCTACCAGCATATACCTCCTTTTTATGGATGCTAGTATAAAGAGACCATTCTAATAATTGTATTTTAACATCCAAGAAAGCTATTGTACTATCTGAAAAATGCATTTTAAACTTTAAAAAACCTGTGGTTGTATTCAGATAATCTATATATTCAACCAATTGGGAAGAAGACCCTTTCCAAATCATAAAACAATCATCTACAAAACGCTGGTAGAAGCATACATTATCATTCAAAGAATTTATATTACTACAAATATATGTCTTCTTCCACTGATGTAAAACTAAGTTGGCATAAGTGTTAGCTACTGATGTGCCCATGGCTACACCAGTCAGCTGCAAGTATAACTGTTTATCAAACAAAAAAATATTGTTAGTTAAAACTATTTCCAACAGAGAGCAGATGTTCTCTATATGTCTAGCTGTTATAGAGACTTGTGAAGTGAGAAATTCTCTTATAGATTCAATACCATATTAGTTCGGTATAACCCTGAATAAAGATGAAATATCCAAAGTTACAAATAAAAAATCCCCTTGGTTTAAAGAAGTAATGTTTAAATCATTATACCAGCAATGTAATTAAGCTATAAAATCTGTGGTGTCTCTCAAAACATTAGTACATTGTAGTAAAAAAAGGTTGTAGCTGTTTCTGTAGATAAATTGAAATTGGCTCAGTTAGCCAACCACCACCAGACACTATCGGTCTCATAGGTGGATCATATACTGATTTATGTATTTTTGGAAGGCCATAAAGTTGTGGAATTATAGGACAAGGAACATTAAAGAAATGAAACAAGTCCAAATCAATATCACCATTAATTTGTAAATCATAAATTATCATATTTACTGAACCAATACATCTCTTAACATCCGCAGATGTAATGCATTTAAATGCATGACCATCCTCAAGTAGGGTAGTCATAGACTGTAAATATTTGTCTCGATCCATAAGGACCACCGCACCCCCTTTATCTGCTTGTTTGATAACTATATCCTTGTCTGCTTGTAGTGTTTTTAACACTATATGTTCATCATATGTCAAATTAAAACATCTCAAATTCAAACAATCAGAATACAAGCGTCTTAGCTCCATTTCACACAGGTCATGGTAAGCAGTTAACACAGGTATGCTAGCAGGTATAAATGTACTACGCCTTTTACAGCATGTTTGAACAGATAAAGAATTATTAAATAAAATCTTTAGATTAACATTCATAACAAATTGTTTAAGATCAGTTAACACAGTAACCAAATCATCACTTGCCATAGGAATAAAGCTAAGCCCCTTTTGTAATAAAGAATAATGGGAGGCTTTCAAGTCAAAACCTGACAAATTTAAAGTACCTTTTACTATCTTCGGCTCATTTTGCCTTGCCCTAAAGGGCTATCATTCTTTCATTTAATCGGAGCTACAGCTTGCCTTGTCAATGACCTACCCCTCAGGGTTGGACGTTCTTGTATTTTCTCCGGTTGATCTAGCTGAAATCGTTTATGCAGAAGACTTAAAGTTAGTTGGTGAGTTTTCTTAGCACTATTGGTACGCACACTGGTACCTCCATTTCGTTTTTCTTCTTCGTTGTTATGCGAGCCCAAACTTACATCAGCTGTCGCTGATGTCACAGCAGTAGGCGTGATTTCAGTCATAGAATTCAATGAGCTAGTAGATGCCGGTTCCTGGATGGATATATTAACAGACAAAGACTCAGAATAAACATCCAAGGTATCTAATGAAGTTTTCTGAGCATAAGACTTATAGTTGTTGTGAATAGAGGAATCGGTTTTCGGCCAAGAAAATATTTGACCCCTTCGAAAATCAATCACATCACGTGTAAGCTTGCGTTTTTTAATAGCTTCCAGTCGATCATCAAGAACCTGTAGTCTATCAAGCATTTGCTGATAGATATTCACCATATTAGTGAAACAAGGCATAGCCATAACATCATTTTCCATGGACATTATCTCATCTTTTAATTTCTTTTCACTAGCAGAAAAAAAGTCATTCATAAGAGCCATATAGTCAAGGCTCAATTTGATGTTTAGTTGTTGCCAGCGCTTAAATAAATCAGGATAGGCATTCCCATATGAAGGCATTTTCAAAATTCTTAAGCCTCGTGGGACAATGCCTCTATCCAAATAAGCCAAGAAACTGAAACAGTGCCATTGTAGGTGCTTAAAAGCACCTACCTTTTTCTCTAGTAGTTGTAATTTCTTATTAAAATCCGCAGTAGTCTCAGTATTTAAGGAACTATCATTCTCAATGTCCGTACATGCTGTAGAGACAAAATGCAATAAAGGATTGGTCTCATTAACTAATAGAGACCTAATTGAATTTGTAGCTTTTGAAGATTCCATGTGGATAAACGGGCTGCAAAAGACTCTCCAATTATTCCCAACCAGGCAGCAAAGTACACAAACAAAACATCAAAGGCTGCAAGTAGATAACAAATAGAACCACAGTATGTTGAGAAAAAACCTTTATAAACAACAGCAAAGCCTTCAGGTAGAAACCCTTCTTCAATACTATTACAAAATTCAAAACCCAAGTAGGTTTAAATAGGAGTCAAAGATAATCACATGACAAGCAGCCCTGAAAATCATGTGACAACACAAATTAAAAAAAACATGTTAAAAAACAAGTTAAAAAACAAATTAAAAAACAGAATTTACATTCAGGTGCTAACAAGCACATATATAACTAGCTGAAAATATAACTAACAGCATAGCTTAGTTCGTTGCAATTTAACAAGAATAGGTTTCAATGTAACAGTAGAATTTAAACCTGGAGAATGGTCAGCAGCTAATCTGAGTAACCATTCATATTCCTTGATCTCAAGTAAATTATTAATGTCCCCACCTCTTAGTGCTGTATGAAGAATACCTATAACTCTGAATCTAAATCTATGATCGGGGCCACATATACTGATATGCTTATACAAGGCGTTTTTATCATTTGCTCTCCTGATCTCAGATTTGTGTTCAGTGATGCGTTCTTTTAGCTTCCTTGTTGTTTTCCCCACATAAAAAGAGGAACACACAACACAGGTTGCCAAATATATCACATTAGTACTAGCACAAGTAGCTAATAAATCAAATTTATATATTTTGCCAGTTAACGGATGATTGAACACATTACTGTTGGTATTCATAATATCAGAACAACAAGTGCAATTCATACAACAAAAGGTGCCATACTTAGAAAAAGTGGGTTTGTTGAAATCTCTATTAAAATCCTTATAACACAATTTGCTTTTTAAAAATTGCATTAAAAAGCAAATTGTGTTATAAGGATTTTAAAAGAGATTCCAACAAACCCACTTCTTCTAAGTATGGCACCTTTTGTTGTATGAATTGCACTTGTTGTTCTGATATTATGAATACCAACATTAATGTGTTCAAGCATCCGTTGACTGGCAAAATATATAAATTTGATTTATTAGCTACTTGTGCTAGTACTAATGTGATATATTTGGCAACCTGTGTTGTGTGTTCCTCTTTTTATGTGGGAAAAACAACAAGGAAGCTAAAAGAACGCATCATTGAACACAAATCTGAGATCAGGAGAGCAAATTATAAAAACACCTTGTATAAGCATATAAGTATATGTGGCCCCGATCATAGATTTAGATTCAGAGTTATAGGTATTCTTCATACAGCATTAAGAGGTGGGGACATTAATAATTTACTTGAGATCAAGGAATATGAATGGTTACTCAGATTAGCTGCTGACCATTCTCCAGGTTTAAATTCTACTGTTACATTGAAACCTATTCTTGTTAAATTGCAACGAACTAAGCTGTGCTGTTAGTTATATTTTCAGCTAGTTATATATGTGCTTGTTAGCACCTGAATGTAAATTCTGTTTTTTAATTTGTTTTTTAACTTGTTTTTTAACATGTTTTTTTAATTTGTGTTGTCACATGATTTTCAGGGCTGCTTGTCATGTGACTATCTTTCACTCCTATTTAAACCTACTTGGTTTTTGAATTTTGTAATAGTATTGAAGAAGGGTTTCTACCCAAAAGCTTTGCTGTTGTTTATAAAGGTTTTTTCTCAACAAACTGTGGTTCTATTTGTTATCTACTCGCAGCCTTTTGTGTTACATCCCTGGAAATCCCAGGCCAATAAAAGTTCTGCATAAAGTGTCTATTGGTACACTTTATGCCCATATGACCTGCAAAGAGAATGTCATGGGCTATGGCTACACATGCCAGATGGTAGCTTCTGGGCACCACCAACTGCTGTATTCTCTCACCCTCTAGCACTCCCTCAGGGGTCCACTCTCAATACAGTAATCCTTTGTCCCAGTATACAGATTCCCCCTTTCCTTGAGAATCAGGCACTTCTCTGGCTACCTCCCTCAAGCCCTGTAATGTAGGTTCTGAGAGCTGAACCTGTCTCATCTGTCTTTGAAACCCTTCCCAGCTCCCCTTCCACAGGACGTCTGGCACCCTCTGACAGTGGTACTTCACTGTCAGCCTGGGTACTACTACTCACCTCTGCCCTTGCAGTCACTCTGTCCAAGGGAACATCCGTACCCAGAAGCAGCTGTGGCTCACCTTCAGTCTCGCTGCTACAGGGTAGCTCCCTCCCTGAAGTAGCCACCTCACCAACCCTAGCTTCAAGTGTGTGGTCTGTCTGGATTCCCCCAGGCTACCAGACACACATGCTTGTCTCCAAGCCTGAATGCATGTAACTGCATGCACACGAGGTACTGCATTATCCAAATCAATCCCTATCAGGACATTTGCAGATATATCCCCAAACACACCTACTTGTTTGCTTCCTTTTCCACCCTCCCAGTCAAGGTAAACCCTAGCCAAAGGTATTTGGAATAGGCTCCCTCCTAAAGCTCTGACTGGAGTAGACTGTCCAGGCAAGTAGTGCTCCTGTTTAACCATTGCAGGCTTCACAATGGTTAGGTCAGAGGCTGTGTCTCTCTTAGCAATGGCCTGTTTTTCATCTACTTAGATAGGATATAACCTCTTGTGGTAGTTTGGTACCCTTGTTGTCTACAGACAACTTACTGCTGGCATTCTATCATTCCCACTTACTGCCTCTCCCACATTTTGTTCCCCACCTTGCCTCTGTGGACATCTATATGCTACATGGCCCCACTGGTTGCATTTAAAACATTTAACCCTTAGTCCTGGCTGTGTGCCTGAACTAGTGGCTTCCCCTGCTGCTGGCAGACTCTGTTGGGGTGGTTTAGGCTGCCCACCATGGGTTCCCTTAGACCCATGTGCAGCACTGGGTATCCCTTTCCTGTGCAGTGATGCCCTGCTTGCTAGGTATAGGTCTCCATTTTTCCCCAACTCATCTGCAGTATTACATTCTCTATCTACTAACCAGATTCTCATGTCCTCAGGCAAAGATCTAAGGTCTTGTTCCCTCACCAAAAGGTCTGCCAGCACTTCAAAAGTGGTGACCTGACACCCATTCACCCACCTATGAAAATATGTGCTAAACTCAGCAATATATTCATACAAATTTTCATCTGCCTTGCTTCTATGTTCATTAAACCTTTTTCTATAAGCTTCAGGTGTTAACTTAAAACACTCTAAACAGTTTTTAACAGTATTGTAATTTAAGCAGTCATTATCAGACAATTTAGAAACAGCAGTTACAGCTTTACCATGGAGGAAGGGAGTCAGGAAACATACCCAGAGCCCTTGGTCAACATTATACTGTTTACATACTCTTTCAAATATATGAATAAATTATAACCCTTTGTAAATTGAGGAAGACATTTACTGATCTTTATTGCTTCTGGAGTTTGGTTATTCCCTTCTCCATTACTTCATTGACCCTGGCGAAGAGTCAGCATCTCCTTTTCATATTACCTCTGCCTCTCATTTTCTTCAGCTTCCAGAAGTCTCAGTCTCTCTGCTGCTTCTAATTCCATTTGTTTCTCCTGCCACAGTCTCTCTGCTGATGCCACTTCCAAATGTTTGGCCTCCAGTTCAAGTCTGTTTAACTCCAGATGGATTTTTAAGTCCTCTGTGGAAAGGTTGAATTGTCTATTTTCCTGAGAGTTGTACATCCCCAAGACCAGTCTGGCTGTCCTCCTGGTTGCTGGTCTGTGATGCAGCTGTGGTTAAGGCTGCAGTCATTTCTGCTTTAGTCAGGTTGGCATGCCCCAGTCCTTTGGCTTGGCACATCTCACCCAACTGGTTCCTTGTCAGCTTGCCATACACCCATGTTGACATCCTTGCCTGCTCTCACTGACTAGCTAAGCTAATACACACACACACACACACACACACACACACACACACTCTCTCTCTCTCTCTCTCTCACACACACACACACACACACACACACACACACACACACACACACACACACACACACACACACACACACACACACACACACACACAATAAAAATAAAACTATTGTGATATGGAACTCTGAATGTTCACTGTGTGGCTGCTTAGAGTACAAACACCTTCCTTAGTGACCACTGTTACAGGCTACAGGAATTCCATATCCACACCACTAAATCTTAATATGTGATGTGGTGATCCCACCACTGCCACCCAATAAATGTGAAACCCCACCAGTGAACCAGTAATCAAGGAACCTCAGTCCTCATCACTGGCACCAGTGGGGGATGCACACTGAGAGGATTTCAAGTTGCACACATAGTATTTCCACATGCAGCTCTCTGCATCAAGTGCAATTTCCCTTAAGAGCACACAGAAACCATAGTCAGTCCAGGGCTAGTTTCTTTCTCTTTCTCCAGATTCCCAATAAGACTCCCGACTGGCACAGCTATAGAGTTGAGATCTCAGCTGAGTGGCCAAGCCAAGACCTCCAGCACCCTCTCTATCCAACCAGTGCTTTGTGTCCCTGCCCAAGTAGCTGAGACACACACACACACACACACACACACACACACACATACACACACACACCTGGGAAAGGCTGACATAGGTTTACTAACTATGGCCCCTTTTTGCCCAGACTATAAGGTAGTTATCACTGCCACCAGTCAACTCATTATCAGCTACTCTAAGGCCCTTAACAAAGGGTGTCCAATCTTTCTGTGTAGTTACTATTAGCACAAATGGTAGTTTGGCCAAGAGCAAGGCTATTAGGAGTGGCCCACAGTGTCACCAAATAAATATGCAAGTACTCTCAGAACTTAAATAGCTCTACAAAGATCAGCCACAATGAAAGCTTTAAATATATTTAAAAATAATCAAAGAACAGGAAATACTTGGTATGTAATTACAGTGACATCAGAGTTCAAAATCACAGGAAATATTTAAAACAACATTGCAGGACTGTCTCAAATAAATAAAGAAAAATATTTAAACTAAGTGTAGCTATGTTCCTGACTATATCTAAGATAATTATACTGTTCCCTAGACGTACTTATTCAGAGCAAGGCAGATGTGGTGAATGGTTGTTGTCAGGTCCAAGACAGAATACAGAATACTGTCTCTCTCAGAGAGTTCTCAAATTATTATCTCAAATATTATTGCTGGGATAACTTGCAGAATTACATCATTGCTTGTCATCTGATCCCTAGTTCCCAGGCTCAAAACAACCATTGATGGCATTTGGTAGCATTTAACATTTACCTCTGAAAATACATAGACCTCATAGCTTTTGGGCAGATGGTGGAAGACATAAAACAATTTACATTCCTCCACATTTAAAGACAATACAGAAAATTTCTCAGCAAAGACATTGTGTCTCCTTGCTGCCATAAAGTAAGTTAACCTCCTGTATTCCATTTTCCACTGTTGAAATATATACATCTAAACAGTTATAATAGTGCATGCACATTTCGGTTCTTTTCCAGTAGGGCATGCTTAGTTACATTTTAAGAATTTTGCAAAAACCTTTTTCAACACATATGTTTGTACAAACAAGTTTGCTATACACATGACATATAGTTCTAATACAGTTGTAACATAAGCATCTAATATGAATCGTGTAGATATTTACAAATTACATATAATTATTTACAAAATTCCAGATAGCTGGGCTGGCAGTATCCCCTTTGGTTACAGGCCCAGTCAGTATCCTCTCCTGGGATGCCTTCTAAATAGCATGAAACATGACCTATAAGGCCTTCTAGAATCATTATTTAAGCATAGCCTCCAAATGGACTTCATGGAATCATGCCTAATAAATGGAGTATAGTAGCAGTCATCCCTCTGCACAAAAGTGGGTCATCTACAGACCCCCACATCTCATATGCAAAGCCATGGAAAGAATTGTAATGGAAATGATCAGTAATGACACAGGGAAACGTCTAGACACTGAACCCAACCCAGTTTTGTTTCTTCAAGGACAGACCATGCTTACTCAACCTGATGCAATTTTTTGAGAAGTCATCAAAGCAATGGATGAGGGCAAAATGGTTCGCACTACCTACCTTGACCTGGCCAAGGCAATGACACAATACCCCACTTGGGCATTGTTGCAAACTCAAGAGATTAGGTATAAACCCTTATGTCACCCAGTGGATAGCCAGCTGGCTCACAGACAGGACACAGAGAGTTAGAACTCAGGAGTCCACCTCTACAAAGAGGCTAGTCACAAGCAAAGTCCCTCAGGGATCAGTCCCACGACCATTCCTGTTTGGCATTTACTTCTCTGACATCAAAACCAATGTCAAGGGCCTCTGTGTGACCAAATCTGCAAACAATTGCAAACTAGGAGCATTCATAGAATCTCCCACTGACACTAATGTTCTCCAGTGAGGGCTGACAGGTACCTTGTGTCAGACCCATGGACTAAAACTAAATACCAAGAAATGCATAATAGTTCACTTTGGGAAGTTATCCACCCCTGGTAACTATCATATTGACAACACACTCCTAAAAGTCAATCCAGTAGTGAGGGACATGAGGACCCACATAGACAGTCATCTAGACTTTGACCATCATGTGTCTGCAGTATTAACAAAATCATTCTGTGTTGTGAAACCTATAAACAAATGCATGGCATCTAGGTCCAAGGAGGTCATTATTCTACTGTATTCAGCATTCATCAAACCTGTCATTGAGTATAATGCCCCCTTGGGTATGTACCTAACCAGGCACATCCAACAATTTGAATGTCCACATTAAAAGAATACAGGACATAAGTAACATGTCCTATGCAGACCACCTCAAAGCCCTATTCTTATATTCTGTCTCCTATAGTCTGTTGAGAGGAGATCTATGCCTGGGATACAAGACGTGGTCAGATCCCATCCTGATGGACCTAATGCATATCCACAAACTAAACAGCACAAGAATTACCCATTCTTAAGGCTTACACCTTGTCTGTGATATAAATTGGACCTCCTGGAGAGACAGATGTGCATCCCAGAGACGACCTCTTTTTTTGAACAGGTGCCCCATCCATGTGAAGCATAGTTCCTCCCTAATCCAATTTAAATGTAACTTGGACAATTGGATGGGGAACAGGAAATTCACCCCTGGTTTGGCACCTATGTCTCTAATGGACACTGGCAGCCTGGAAATGGTTCATCTTCCAGGCACCTGCTTGATATTTGGGATGCATGGATAGGCTTAAAAAGACTCTAGTGGTTTCTAGCTTAGTACCCACCTATGAACCTTTATGGAGTCTGGTATGAGCAACAATAAGAATAGCTGAAGCCATGAACCCTAGTGCTTTACGAAATTTCCTGACTGAGGCAAACTTCTGGTTTGTCAAATATTGAAATTAGCCTTTGTATGCCACAGTTTTATCTGGAGGCAGAAAAGCTGTCATTAATATAGTATCCATACCTCTCAATCTCTTAGAGCAAGAAATCTGGACAAAGCCATTAATAAAAGTGGGACAAAGGCCCAAAAATAGGGACGGTTTTTAAATACTGCTCTTACAAACTTAGAACGTTGATAGAATAATAGGTTTTGCATTAGCATGAATTTTCTGAAGGGAATGAATTCTGAAACTCAAATGTCTGTCATTATTTTCTAACTTCAATCTTCAATGATTTGCCACTAATTTGCCAGAAAACCACAATTTTATGGAAAACAGACCAAAAATATGAGGCACAAATCTGGACATTCTGTGAAAATCTGTACAGTTGAGAGGTATGATAGTATCTATTAGCCAGTCTAGTGGAATCGTTCTGAAGGAAGTGATTATAGAAGATTTTTTTTTTAACTGAGAGTAAATCCTAGATTTTAAAGCAGGTTCATGGAGAACTCCAAGACCTTTAGTACCTGTGAACTGGAAATTGCTTGAAATAGGCAATTGTCCACATAAGGATAGATATGAATTCCTCAGAGTCTTAAAAAGGATATAACTGGAGCCAGGCACTTTGCAAATACCTTTGGTGGTATAGAAAGCCCAAAGGGCAAAGAAGAAACTGATAGTGCAAGCCTGAGACTTCTTCTTCTTCTTTCGGCTTTTCCCGGTCAGGGGTCACCACAGCGGATCATCTGTCTGCTCATGATTGGTAGTGGAGTTTTACGATGTCGAGTGGCCAGCCTGGCGCCTAACCTTCCACAGAAGGCACACACATGCACACACTCACACCTAGGGCCAATTTAGAGTGTCCAATCCACCTACTGCATGTCAAGCCTAAGACTGAGAATCATAACACACTTTCTGTGACTGTTGCAGATTGGAATGTGTAAGTATAAGTAAGCATCTTTTAAATGCAGTGACCAGTAGAGCATGGGTTTATATTATTACACCAAATGCTGAAAACAGTGAATGGTGTTACATCGACACATATTCAGCGAATGCTGAAAATGTCAAAACCACAGAACAGCAATTTCTTTCCTAGGAAAAGAAATTGCTGTTCCAACCCCCCCCCCCCCAAAAAAAAAAAAACATTAAACACTTTCAAACACATACACACATACCCCAACCCTAATTATAACCCCCCCAAAAACCAGTAAATAACTAAATACACATATGCATGTAACCTAACCATACATCTAACAAAAAAAATAAAAAAAAACAGTAAACATTTTAAAACATATGATCTTACCCTAACCCTAAGGTCAGTAACTCTTGCACATTTACATAAACAGTTCCAAACACAAACACACTTACCTTAACCCTAATCCTACCCCCCAAAACAAAAGTAAACAGCTAAAAACACACACGCACGTAACTCAACCATACATCTAACGCAAAATAAAAAACAGTAAACACTTTCATACATATGCACTTACCTTAACCTGCACCCTAACCCTAAGGTCAGTAACTGTTGCACAATCATGCTCGGGAGCTATACCGGACAAGGGACCACACTACACTCCAGAACAGGCAAAGCAACGAAGTGGTCAAGTGACTGCTTTCCCAGGGAAAGAATTCGCTGAACAGCCACTTCGCTGTTTTGCCTGTTTGCCCTTCATGTGTAGACGAAAACACATTCGACAAAATGCATTTTCGGCATTCTAATATGAACCCATAGAGCATTTAGATGTAAAAGAGGTGACAGAGTTTAGAAGGTGAACATTTTTAAGTGAGGAACCCTCAAAAAGGTACTGAATCTTGAAATGTCTAAAACTGGCCTGCAGTCTTCTTCTTTCCTGGTACCTAGGAATGGCCTTGAGTCATATCCTTTTCCCTATAGGGGAGGTGGAACTTCTTGTGTCACACCACCTAGTAGAATAAGCTTTGAAATAATAGAGGACATAAGACGTTCCTGGTCTTTGAGAACCAGAGGAATGCTAGGAGTGGTAGTAGATGTTTGGAATCCCACAGAAGGTTGTAACCTCTTCTTATAATATTTAACACCCAGGGATCTAAAGTGATTATTCCCCTTAATGGGTGGCAAAAAGGAACTTTTCCAGCAATTCTGGGGAAAGGGGAAAATTGGCCCGGGTAGGTGAAGAAGAACAGAAAGGTGGTGATTCAAAGGGTATAGTCAGGCCTAATCTATATTATTTGTTGGTACTCTGGAAACTATTCTATTTCTTAGAGTTTCCTTGCCATTTGTTTTCTTAAACTGGCCTTTCCCAGATTTACATACATCATTCAGATTTTGATTTTCTAATGAGAGGACCTGGTTTTCCAGGATGATTTATCTTGTATCTGGGGAATGGAAAAAGAAAAAGTTACTTTTCCCCATTATATCACTTTACTCTGTAAGCCATCATTTTTAAATATTTCAGCCCTATATCAGTTTAATTTGCTGTTTTTCAGAAGTCAGTCTTTAAATGGCTAAATGGCTAAAGACTGTGTTTATATGCTAACTAGAAAGGGAGCAACAGCAATTAATATTGCCAGTTGCAAAAAAAATAAATAAATAGACACACTATAGTCGAACACCTCTGCCTTTCTACTTTGTCATTCACTTTTAACTTAGAGGCTGATGTATGGATGATTTTGAAAAGCAAAGATAATTTTGTTGCCTTATTGCATATTAAGCTTATTGGGCGGTATGGATGATGGTTGGTTTAGGTACCAAACTTTAAGTAGCTGAATGTTTTTATTTTTAATGTGTTTTGATGATGGATAACGGGTTATTTTTAAAGCTGATAATTTGCTTGCTTCTTCATAAGTTGTGCGTTTGTTATCTAGAACATACCACAAAATATTTAAGGGGTAACTGCACTGTTTGGGGTTCTGTCTGAGCTGCTGATTTGTCAGTCAGTAGGTCAAGTGTGTCTATGTAGTAAATCTATTGCCCTTGGCTGTAGAGTCTGTTAAGTGTTGAAGTTTTTTAAACCATTTTTATTTGTTTTTAGTGTTCATATTCTTTTTAGGCTTCTTTCATTTTTATAACATTAGTTTCCCTCCTATATGCAAAGCACATGTGATATATGACTCAGATATACTCTACAACAGTTAATAGAAAAGCAAATTATTATTAAACGTACAGTCAATGCTGAGATGTCAGTCTGCATACTGCTGTGCGAAAGATGGTTATTAAATAACACTTTCGTAATTTTCACAAGACTGGGGATATGGCAAAAAGTGCTAGTAAATACAGTTTGCATTCCAGAGTATTAGCTGATGCTACCTTTTCTCTAAGACAGTGCCAGTTTCTTGAACCTTTTGAACTGGCTACAGGAAATAACATATTCTTCCCTGCTGTGATCATATCACTTCACACATTTCTGCTACTCGGAGAGACTGCCGGTTTAATTTTGGTTTTCTGATAATACTCAGTCATGTCTTCGTGGATCAAGTTAAAAGTGCATTAATTTCTTATACATTACATATGACTATTATTAAAGTTGCAGATATTTAGCTTTTGCTTCAGTTTCAAGCCTTATTATTTAGTACTTGTTAAGTATTCTATGACAACACCCTCATTTTAGTACAGGGCAAACTTTGGATGATGAGCTAGGCAGGCTGAATTTGTCAAGGGCAGATCCTGCCTACTTAACCTGGTTGACTTCTTTGGGAAGGACACTGAAACAGTATATGACGACATATCAATACACACCACATAACTAGACCTCAAAAAGGCATTCAATACCATCCCATACAATATATCATAGATAAAGTCTTCCAGGTAAATGGAAATCCCTATGTAACTCGTTTGATAGCAAACTGGCTCCCAAACAGAACCTAGGAAATTAGAGTGGGCTGTACCTCCTAAAAAAACAAAACAAAACAAAAAAAAACAATAAAACTGTAGTGGTGTACTCCAGGGTTACGTCATTGGGCCATTCCTCTTTGGCATTTACTTCTCGGGGATCAAAGCAAATGTTAAGGGTTTATGGCTGACCAAGATTGCAGATGACTCTAAGCTTTGTGCCATCTTTAATTCCCTGGAGGACATCAAAATCCTCCAAGATGACCTTTCCCAAATGAATAGCTCATTTTTAAATCATGGACTAAAACCAAATGTCAAGTATTGTATAATTGTATTCTTCAGTAAGTATAACTTCCCTTTTAACTATCACATTGAGAACACATCCCTGATCCTATAGTTAGGGATCTGAGAACTAATGTCAACAATGTGCACACTTTTGATTACCACATATCTACTATTGTAAGGAAGTCCTTTTTTATCATAAAGCTTATATCTAAAGTTATTTTATTTATTTTACATTTGTTGACCGGGATGGTCCGACTGGATACATGTCCATTTTCAGCGGAGGCCCGGGGAGAAAAGCTCCACAGAGAAAAAAGTTACACTTTCATGTATATACAGATAAGTACACTACCTAATGCAAATACATAAAAAATTCGAGGTTCACATAAACAGAATCAGTGATACACATAAATACTTCACAACTGTATTTAGATACATTATAGTTGAAATTCTAGGTTGATATCCCATTGCTTATAGAGTCAAGTCAGGCAATGGGGAGCTTGACTTCATAGGTACCCATGATGGTGGAATTAGGGGGTGTGCGCTTACAAATTGTTTGGATTAAGGGGACGAAAAAACACCTAGTCAAACAGGTGGAGAATACTACTAGTTGTGTGTCAGAGAGAACTAGTCTGGGTTGTTACATGGGCACAGCCAATGTTCTTTAAAAAATTGTTTAAGATTGTTTTTGAATAGATATTGGGATGTAGTAAGTCTTAAATTATTGGGAGCCGAATTCCAGACTTTCCCTATAGAGTTAGCAAAGAGGGCTTCTCCGGCTGAGTTGTTGGATTTGATGGTTTGGACCAGGACTCTATGTGAGGAGCGAAGACAGGTAAGATTAGAGTATGGTGTAAGAAGATTTTGCAAGGAGGGGGTTTTATCTGGTTGCTTAATAATTTTAAACGCTTCTGTGAGTTGGTTTAGTTTGAGAAGATTAGATAATTCTAGCCAGTCAAGTTTCCTTAGGTTAATGCAGTGATGAGTTCTGTAAGGACCACCTACTACAAATCTGGCGATGTGATTATAGGCAGCAGAGAGTTTATTGATCTCACTTTTGTTAAGGAATGAAAGCACAGGAGAGGCATACAGTAATGTAGAAAGTAGATGCGACGGAGATGGTTAGTTTGGCAGTAGGGGTTAGAAAGTTTTAATTCTATACAAGGAACCAAGTTTCTTATTTACAGTCTTTACGGTTTGACTGACATGCATATCAAATCTAAGCCTACTATCAATGGTGACTCCTAATAGTTTAGTGTTGGTAACAGGCTCAATCATGATACCATTAATAGATTGCACAAAGAATGGACAATTATTGGATTGGGCTGTGGTTTGGACTGATGGACTAACTGAGGTGGGATGAAATACTAATAACTTGGTTTTTTTTGGATTTAGAATGAGTTTCCGTTCTGAGAGCCACTTTTCAACTATGGTAAAACAGTTTTGGGTTGTTACTTGTAGGTCAGGAAGGGAGATATCCGAGCAAATCAATGTGGAATCATCCGCATACTGGATGCAGGTGGCCTTAGGGATGACTGAGTAAAGGTCGTTTATAAATACAGAGAAGAGAAGAGGACCAAGTATAGAGCCTTGGGGGACCCCTATGGTATTTGGCAATGGTTGAGAAATCTTATTTTCCCATCGAACTGCCTGTTGTCTTCCAGAGAGGTAAGCTTTGAACCAGTTAAGAGCCGGGTAATCAAGGTAAAAGGTTTCAAGAGTGTGAAGTAGTAGTTGGTGGTTGACCATGTCAAAGGCTTTTGACAAGTCAAGAAAGAGGGCTGAGGAAATTTTTTTGTTATTACGGTTTTTATTGATTGAGTCGGTAAATGAGAGTAAGGCGGTGGTCGTACTATGGTGGGGTCTGAAACCATGCTGAGATTTGGACAGTAGATTATTTAGGGTGAGATGGCTAAGGAGTTGTTTATGAACACATCTTTCCAAGATTTTGGCTATTGGCGACAGTATTGCTATAGGTCTATAGTTTGATGGGTCAGTAGAGGTGCCACCCTTATGAAGTGGGATGACATGGGCTACCTTCCAAATGGAGGGGATAGTGGCCTCAGTTATAGTTCGGTTAATTAGAATTGAGACGGGATATGCTATGACATCTGCTGCTATTTGTAGATATTCAGCTGGGAGTCGGTCGGCCGACAGGGTGGTTGGCTTAAGTTTCTTCAGTAGTGATCTAATATAGGAGGTGGGAGCTGGCTGGATAGTAAAGGGGGTTAGGGATTCATCATTAACCTTGGTCGGGGGGGAGGAAGGATGTGGAAGTTGATTAGCCAGGGTCTGAATGGTCTCAGTGAAAAAGGAGTTAAAAGTATTCGCAATCTCTACTGGGTTTTTTCCAATAAGTGTTTCTGGGGTGGGAGTAGTTGCTTTCCCTGGGTGGAGGAGGGTGTTTAGGCCTGCCCAAAACTTCTTTGGATTGTTCTGGTGTTTCTCTTGAAGGTGACAGAAGTAGTTCTTTTTATCTAGGGTAGAGTCTTTTTTTGTTGAATTTCTAAGTTCCTGGAATTTAATGCGATCTAGAGGTGCTTTAGTAGTTCGCCATTTGTTCCAGGCCTGATCTCTTAGTTTGATTTTAGATTTGGTTTCACTAGTTAGCCATGGTGCTATCCGAGTCTTGGTACGGATGCGTCTGTTAGGTGCGTGAGAGTCAAGAATGTTGAGGAATGTGTCAGTAAAGTAAGACACGCTCTCTTCAAGGGGCAGGGTTTTTAGCTTGGACCAGTTACAGGATCTAAGTTCAGTTAGGAATAGTGCTGGTACAAATTTCTTCTTATTTCTAACAAGTCTATATAAAGGGGGATTTATGTTGGTCAATTTGTTTCTTATTACGTAGGTGACGTGGTGGTCACTGAGATCATTCGGGAGGGTCCCAGTTGTATATTTGTGTCCTTCTTTATTAGTAAGTATCCAATCAATTATACTTTCTTTTTGGAGAGCAGTTCCTATTCTTGTAGGTGAGACAATATTTTGGGAGAAGCCGTGTAGATTAATAGGCATGGGGTTGGTCTGTGCGGAGCATTGGGCCCAGTCAATGTTAACATCTCCTAGTACAATGGTCTCCTGAGGGTAATTTGCGGCGATCCAATTTAGTATTATCTCCATAGTTTCTAAATTATTCCCTGGCGGAATGTAAACTACAATAAGATTGATACTTTTTTGGTTATTTAAGCATATTTTTAGGGCAATTAATTCTGCATTCACTATTTTAGGTGGCTGGATAGGATTCAGGATGATATTAAGGGTACTTTTAAACATGACAGCTATGCCCCCACCCCTTTTTTTCCCCCGGTCTATCCTGAGAATATTATACCCAGGTGGAAGGATCTCTTCATCCTTTGTGACTGGTTTGAGCCAGGTTTCTGTAAGACACATAATGTCGGGGAGATGCATGGCTAACAAGGCATGAAGATTATGAACCTTGTTGTTAAGGCTTCTAAGGTTAAGATGGAAGATAAGGAGGGAGCTAGCTGATCTTTGGGCTAACATTGAAGAGGCTGAGTCAGGATGAGTGGATGGGCCTGGGTTCGGATGTATATCACCATCTTTGGTGATACATTTCTTCAAATGGAATAGGAGTCTTTGGAGCTTGTATAGTACCTTTAGTCCACGTTTAGATATTGTTGCCTTTGTGTATGGTTGGGTAAGATATAGGCTTTTTTTGCTTAGGGTATCTATGTAGCGTACAGAAGAGGTCTCTTTCAAGGGATATTGTAGGACATTACAGGTTTGGTCCTTTGGGTAGTGGGATCCCTTGAGTTTTTGGTCTTCATACATTGACAAGTGGTAAAGAGTGATTAAAAGAGGCAATAGAAGTGGAATAACAAGATTCACTACTTTACCCATTTTAAGTGTAGGATTAATCTAACAGGGTATATAGGACCTGGAAGTGGTACTGTAATAGAGGCAGTTAGGTGAAGTTGAGGGAGGAGATAGGTTAGATAATTGAATGATTGCAATTGGCTTAGGGCTAAGAGGGGAGTGGTTTATGGTCAAATAAAAGTAGAGATAGTGGGGGCGGGTGGGATAAGGGGGCAGGGAGGGGAGCGAAGCGAGCCCGAGCGCAGCGAGGGCGAAGCGGAGCGGGGATACACCAAGTAAGAGCTTTCAGGGTCCTAGAGATCCTATGCTTAAGGTGAGCAATAGAGACTACTTTTACTTAATTCTGTTGCCTAAATTTTAAGAAAAAGGCAAGGATTCAGTATGGGTGGGATAGTACTTTATCCTATATGCAAGTACTGCTATTCTGCCAGGAATAGCTTATTCTTGCACGGAAGCGACCGTTTAGGAGCAGCACGCCATGCATAGTAATGAAGGCGCGCTGCATCTGCTCCTAAACGGACATAGACTGTGGACGAGTGCAGGGGGTGTGTCTGAGATCAGAGCTCTCACAATACACATGCTCCTGTACTCAGGAAGTGCCGTTCGGCAATAACAATGAGCGAGAATGCTCATAGGAGGTTGCATACCTCTCAACTGTACAAATCATTGCATAATGTCCACACATTTGTTGCCCATACAGTTGGCCTGTGCTCCAGTTGTACCCTGAAATCATGGGATGATGTCAGGAATGAAGCCGTGAAATAATGGCATACATATGAGTGTCATACACCAAAATCTGTCAGAAAATGTATATTAAAACCAATCCTGTTACTCTAGCAGCTGTCCCAAGTTTATAAGAGCAATAATTAAAATATGTCCGTAGTTGGACCTCATGTTGTCAAGCTTTGTCCAGATAATGTGCATTAAGAGGTTGAGAAGTATGAGGAGGTTGCTAGGATGTCTGCCAAATGTGCAAATGCATGCAGGAATCCACAGCAATAAGTGAAACCTGTCCCTTCCAAGAGAAAATACCAGTAGAAATTTTTTTTTATCAAACAGATTAAATTTAACCGTAGGTGCACGGGTTTGCCCATTGCTTAGCTACACATACTGTAGCTTAAATGGCACAATAAGATAAATATCAAGATACATGCAAATGAAGCAGTACTGCAATAGTGTAGTGGTCAGAGCATTCGCCTTGCGAGCAGTCATTCCTGGTTCGATTCTCACTGTAGTAAATTCCATTTTCCAGGTCAAATCACTTTATGAACATTTTTTTGCCATATAACCTACTAAATAACATATATTTGTGAACTGAAGTACTGCATTAAATGCAGCTGTGAGGTGTCATCATAATAATGTCGTAAAATCCACAGATAAACACAAGTGCCCCATACAGTATATGTATACATGAATCAGGGATACGAATTGAAGGTATAATGTGTAATGAATGATAAATCCATAGAGTGTCCAAATCCACCACCTTCCCAAGAGCCATGTTACATTTCTGTCTAAATTAGTGCAGGGGTAAGTGGGAGTAAGTACTTGTAAGCTGTAGTAAGCGGGTTTAAACCCATTTGCACAGGGGTAAGCAATGCGCACACAGGTTAAGCAATATTGTAGCTAACTCCCTTTAAGCATATTTAACCGGAAGTTAGCATTGCTTACCATCATGCAAACCTGCTTACAATTGCTTAAAAGTGCCTTAATCACTCTGTATCCAACAGCCGCTCTTCTGCCCAGCAACAAAATAAACAGCCCTTGCAGGTCTTGAACCCAGTACCCTGTACACTATAGTCACAGTAGTTAACCAGTAAGCCATCACAACAGTACATAAGATTGAGGTATCTCCAAATAGATCCTCACTATAGGAAAATCAAAATTTACATGTGGAAGGAATCTATATACAGTTTTATGTTGTATAACCTACTACATAACATAGATATGTGAACTAGAGTACTGCATTAAGTCCAGATGTGAGGTGTCATTGTAATAAAGTGTTGAAATCCCCCAATAAACACAAGGACCCCATACAATGTATGCACACATGAATCATGGATACCAAACACATATATAACATGTAATGAATGATAAATCAATGCCAAACAGCAAATAGTGTGCACATTTAAAATTAAGCAATGCTAAGCATTGCACACCCCTGCTTACTAGGTGTAAGCAATGAGTAGGCCAGCTAAATCAGTTTGCCCATTGGTATACCCCTTTAAGCAATGCCAACCTTAGGTAAGCATGTTTGCCCATAACTTTGCATTTTCAAAACCATCCAATCACATCAAAGTGTGGGAAATTGGCCCTATTTAAACCCCACAGGTGGAAATACATCTCATAACTGGTTGCAGCTTCCTCCTGTAGGCACTATGACTGGTGTGGGTGAAGGATCGTGCTTCCAGGTGCAGTGCTGGGGCATCCAGGAGTCCAAAGTCATGGCAGGACTCCTTGTTAAAGACCATGCCCAGAGACTGCTGCAAAGCCAGTACCAGGGTTCCCAATATAAAGCGGAAGCCTGGGACCATCTCACCCATGATCTCACCAGTGCCACAGGTGTCCCTTGAACTGGTGAGCAAGTCAGGCATCACTATGCCAACCTGAAATGGAGAAAGAGGGAGCTCTTGCATCAGAGTATCCAAGAGGCTAGGCAGACAGGTGATGTCCCAGCTGTGTCTAAGTATCAGTCTACTACCTGTTTAATAATTGCCAGCTCATGTATATTATGGATAGGTATGGCTAAATATTCCTCTTATGTCTTTGACAGTGGCAGACGAGTGGGTTGTGAATCGGGAAGCCGATGCTTGTAGACTGCAGAGGTTGCATTGCGAGGCAGTGAAGTAATAATCTTGCATGTACTGTCATAAGAAATAAATCTAAAAGTAGTAGAAAGTTAATTTCCAGTATAAAACCTGTATTGTGTATGGCATGTACTGAATAAACCAGACAATATGGCAGGAAGAGTCTCATATAGGTTGTATGTAAATAAAAGGTTAACAGCCTGGCAATAAAGGTCTAACACCTGGACTGCTTGTGTTTACTCTGGTATCATATGGTAATGTAGTGTTGCAATCTCTTAATAGTACTGTTGTATTAAGCACTGTTACCCACACTGTGCTACATAAATAAAATGTGTAGGAATGTCTGTATACGACTGTTGTAATCACAAGGTCATATTGTACAACTGAGAGAGACTTAGACAGAAAACAGTGAAAAGATAGACAACATAATCCAAATAGCACACTCAACTGGTTCGAATCCTGGAAGTGGTAGTAAGCCGTATGCAGAATCATACCCCATAACTGTACAGATATTGTGAGAAAGTCCAGATAATGGGTGTAAGTCCCCTGTCTGTCACCTTGTCCCCCTGACAAATCAGTGGGATGATCCCAGAAGTTTAGGCAGCAAATAATGACATACAACTGATTGTCAGACATCATAACTGTCAGAAATATATCTATAAGAACAAACCTGTCACTCTAGCAACGCACCAAAGTGTTATGAGAGTAATAAGCAAAGTATGTCCCAACTCTACCCCCATGTTGTGAAGCTATGACCAGAGTGTGTGCAGTAACAGAGTGAGACGTATGTGCATAATAATAATGTGGAATTTGGTAATATGTGCGGCAACATTCAGGTAGTGTTAACAAACATTCTCCCCACAGGTCTGTCAGATACTAAAACTGTGCCTAGAAATAAAAAATTGAAATCCTGGACTGGTACTGTTTAGTCTGGTATTGTATGGCAGTGTTAGTGTTGTAGTATCTCTGACTAATAAGGTATCACTCATCAGTCATATAACTGACTGTCAGGCCTGTAAATATATGGAAATTGTCTATGAAAACAAACCTGTCATTGTACAAATCATTAAAGGTTTATGAGGGAAATATTCCAAATATGTCCCAGTTTCACCTGCATGTTGTCAAGACATGCCCAGAGTGTGTGCAATAAGAGATGGAGAGGTATGTGCATAACATCAACCTGGAATCTGGGAATATGCGTAGAAACAGTCAGGTACTGTTAACAAACAATACCTCCACAGGTATACCAGGTAAGAGGTGTATACTGCAGGTAAAACACAGTTCATGTATATAGTTGTCTACATCCATACCACTGTCCAAACTAAGGCCATAGGGTAGTGTGATAATACCTGTAAGGTACAGATCACAGCACTGACTAGGAAAGTAATGAGAACTACAGGGATATACAAGTTGTTAATTGACATCTTTCTCCCCCCCACACCATATCTGCAACAATAAACTAAATACACAACTCAATCTGTATGTCTACAGTTAAATCTACTGTTGGGACATATGTCCTATTGTTTGATAAATATTGAAATTTGTTTCTATGCATGTGCCATGTTGAAATACTCCCACATTGGTGGCATGCTGCCATCAATGTACCTACATGCTGTTGTAATGGCCACCGTGGTTCCATATATGCATGCGTTCTGTTTGCTATGCAACTGTTCCATATCTGGTGTATTGGGTTAATGGGAATATCTATGCATGCTGTTATACCTAATCCTGGAATGTGTTGACTATTACTAACCCACATATGTTTCAGAATTGAAACACCATAGCACATTTGGGAAGGCTGGTCCCAGCAGACCCAACTCTCCCACCTCATCTGGCTGTGGCACCGGGCAGCAGCACATCTGGGGCCTTCCCGGGACCTCCTCGTCCACTGGTCCTGCACCACCTGCGGATGGAACCGCCTCAAGGGATGGGGCTCACTCCCCCCGGGAGAGGGTGAGGACAGGATACTGTCACCCATCGTCAGGTCCGGGGTCTGGTGCGTAGCGTGCTCCACAGGGAGTTTGGAGATCTGTTATTCCAGCTTGAGGGCCACATGGTGCATCTACAGGGTCAGCCTGCCCCTCCTACTCAGCCACCAGCACAGCCACCTTCGAGGCCGTGAAAGTGCAGTGGTGACTGCCCATGGGTGGGGACCTCAGTCCCACTGTTTCCACTAGAGGCTCATGGGCTTCTGACTTTCAAACACCCCTTCCCATCCAAGGTGTTTACACCCACATATGTCATATACCGCCCCTGTATGCTGTCTTGTCTGTCTTATCTGTTATCCTACCCAACCTACCTCCCCAAATATATCTACTATCCTTCCCCAACATCCCACTCTCACCTTAAAAAAAAAAGGGCAATCTGTTCCCAAAAAAAAAATCTTGCCCCATACATAGCTGTCCATTTCACACATGTCCACTGGACACATGTAATCTGGTCTAACTGGCTTCACAACATATTATTGTTGCTCTCACCCCTCTCTCAGGGGTATGAGTGTCCAAATCTACCTCCAAATCAGTGTATATGCACAGCTGTTGCTGTAGAAGAAATGAGCAGATATGGACCTTCCCTACACCCGTCCTGCATATCCCTAGCTATTTTCCCTACTGTCTTTCCCTCTTTGTGCTCCTTTTTCATCACTTTTCTATCAACCCTTTTTCCTTTCTTTTAAAGAAATTAGAGTGGGGGTAAGCGGGAGTAAGCACTTTTAAGCAGCAGTAAGCGGGTTTAAGCCAGTTTGCATGGGGGTAAGCAATGCCTACACAGGTTTAGCAATTTAGAAGCTAATTGAGTGTAAGAAACTGTAACTGGAAGTTAGAATTGCTTACCATTGCGTAAACCTGGAAAAAGCCGAAATATATAACAACAACCATTGCGCAAACCCACTTACAACTGCTTAAAACTGCCTTAATCACTCTGTATCCAATGGCCCTTGTTCGGGCCAGCAACAAAATAAACAGCCTTTGCAAGGATTGAACCCAGGACCCTGCACACCACAGCCAAAGTGATTTACCACTAAGCCATGTCAGATATACATAACCCTGATGTTTTCACAAACATATCATCCAGCACACATTCATTCATATTTAGGAAATGTATTTATACATGTGTGTGTATATATAGTTATATATATAGTTTTATATATATATATATATATATATATATATATATATATATATATATAGAGAGAGAGAGAGAAAGGCCGCGGTGGTACAGCGGTTAGCGTTGAAGCCTCACAGCAAGATGTTTCCCATTCGATTCTCATCTGGAGCGCCTTCTGTGTGGAGTCTGCATGTCCTCCCTGTGGTCGAGTGACGTTAAAGACATGCAGGTAGGTGCGTGCGTGAATGGGTGTGCCTTCTTTGAAGGTTGGGCGTTGGGCTGGCAACTCGGCACTGCATAAATCTGCTGCCAATCAGCGGACGGGAGTTCTGCTGTGGCGACCCCTATCCGGGAAAAGCCGAAAGACTTTCATATATATATATATATATATATATATATATATATATATATATATATATATATATATATATATGTGTGTGTGTGTGTGTGTGTGTGTGTGCGTATATGTATATACAGATATATATCTATAGATATAAAAGAGAACATAAATACATATATGACCAAAGGCACCGTTAATGGGGGTGAGGGGGCCCAAGCTAAGTACCTCTTATAAGTATTGCTATCACTCCCTCCCCCACAGCCAAACAGATTTGCCCTGCAACACAATACCAACATTTGCAAGTCCCATACCCAGGACCCTACACTACATAGCCACAAGAAGTTAAAACTAATCCATCCCACGTGTATGATGTTAGGGTGGTATCAATAACATATCATGCAATACAGCCTGGCTACCATAGGGAATGTTCAGTGTGAAAACAATAAACATTCCAATGATTCATATACACACACAATCATATGCAGATACATATATATATATATATATATATATATATATATATATATATATATATATATATATATATATGTATATACACATACACACACATATACATATATTACTATGTATAGATATGTATAGGAAGATACATATTTAGAGGGTGCACAGCATATTGAACAGACAGTATTCCTACAGCTGCCACCTTTTAACATGGATAGTGAATGATTCATTCATACAAAAGACAGTTTTTGCATTAAACATATACCCAGAGAGAAGTCAAAGGATATGATACCACACACAGGTTTGCATACATAAGAAATGTTTATTTGTGTACTATTACAGTTGTATATGCCATGTCATATAGCTGTTAGGTCTTTGAAATACATACTAACTGAGTAATGCAACTCTCAAGCAGATCATTTTATACAGTAATCCGAAAGCATAACATATGTTGCTGTCCAGGCCAAGGCCCTCAAGTAGTACAACAGTAAAGAAAGACTGGGCTAGTGTAGTGAATCAGATATTTTAGAAAGAGAAATTTTTAACTCCTGCCAAATGTTTAAAAATAGGGGATATGCTTTGGGAGTTATTAAAAAGGCTCTAGAGAAGTTATGTTTTTCAGAAGAAGATAAAGGAAACATTAGGGGACATAATAATACATTACAGAGGATGAAGAATGAAGGCTGTAGGAAAATTTATTTTGTTACCTCCTATAATATATTATCCGATTAAATTATAGCCAGTATAAAGTATTATTGGCCTTTCCTTGTGGATCGAAGATATAAACTTAAAAATTTATGGCATGCCCCCTTAATTTCTTTTAAGGGGGGGCCGTAATTTGAAAGACATGCTAGTACATGCAACTTTTTCCTTACCTGATGTAAATGTAGGAAGTGAGGTTAGTAGGTTGGGTACTTGGACACGTGGAAGTTGTTCAGTTTGCTCTTATGTTACTAGGTTTTTTGATAAAATTAATGGTTTGAAATTTAGACCATTAGCAGAGTTTACTTGTAATACTATGGGCATAAGTTATGCACTTAAGTGTCCCTGCAATATTTTCTAAGTAGGCAAGAGTAAAAGGTCATTTAAGGTTATATTGCAGGAACACATTCGTGACATTAAAAATGACAAGAAAGAAAGTCCCATTGCTTCCCATTTTAATTCTGTACATGGGGGAGCTTATTCAGAATTGAGAGGTTGTATTCTTGAACAAATTAAAGCAACAAATGTAACTTGTTTGAAAAAATAAGTCATTGTTCAAAGAAGCTGTTTTTATTTTAAAGTATAATACTCTGACACCTGGTGGACTTAACCAGGAATGCAATTGGAAATATTTATTGTAGAGAATTATATTATATTGTTTAATTGTTTAATTTGTTTAATTGCTTTGTTTCTCTTAATTGATGCTTCTTTATAAGAGGTGTTCTTTTTTACCATTGTTATCTCCTGGAAGGCTTAATACCGAGGCGCTAGAGAGGTTTTGTGCTTTTATTAAAGGATATATTACTGGCTCTTTCATTTGAAAATCTTTTGTACTGCATTTGGTGGTTCTGGATTGAATGTGTTATGGCCAGTGATTCTTCCTTTATACAACTACCCCAAATATTTCATGAAGAAGGGGTAGAGCGAGGTCAGACGACTATGGAACAATATTTGGGCCAGTCTAGAGAGACTAGAGAGGTGAGAGAGATCCAACCGGAAGATACCTCAGTGCCTAAAACAAATGATGCTGTTAAATCTTGGGAAAGAATTTTGGTGGAGGGGGTTAAAAAAAGACTGCTTAACCCCTTTCAGTGTGTGGGTCGACCTAATGTGGTGAATATTTCTTCACAGGTACAAGACTCTTTAAATTCTCTTGAAAAACTTTTATATAAAGAAAATTCTTTACATTTCAATATTTTAAGTCTGCAACGTTACATAGATCTTGATATAACACTGAGAGGGTCACGTTTTGTCAAGTCCCCTACTACTCCATTTGATACAACTGATGCAGTAGATAAACAATTTGAAACCAGGTGAGCTTCAGCAGCCCACAAATGCGTAACGGAATGGTTACATATTCTTATTGAGAGAGACATAGTTAAACAATGCAAGATAAAAAAAGATATTGAGATTTGTTGCACCAATTTGTCTGCACAGTTTAATTTGGAACAGTTTAATCAAATATTGGGCAGCTATAATGTGAAGTTGGAAGAGGTTTCAAATGACATTATTAAAAGAAAGATCAACAAGTTAGAGAGAGATATATGGGACTATAATAGTGGCTATGCCTTTAAGAAGTTAGTTAAACGTAACCAACAAAAGCAACAGCATGTGGGCGGAGCTAATTTGAAGCATAGCGTTTCTTTTGCATCGTCGGAAGCAGCTAGTAGTATGGGAGAATCAGAAGAGGAGGCAGCTAATTTACCACCATTGCCGAGACCACAAGATCCGTAATATCTACGCAGCAATTTTCGGAACCAGCGAGACAACTATGGAAGAAAGAGAGGGTGTACAGACAACAACAGAGATGGACAATATCCGAGGTATGATAACCTCCAGAAACGGACTAAATATTAATGTTCAAAAAGTATTGTCATTATTAGAAGCTACTGAAATTAATAATGAAAGTAATTTTGTTTTAAATTTATCTGGTTACATCTTAGATGAATGTGAAATGGCTGTACTGAAATAAGGTTTGAAATTTATACCTACTGCTCTTCTTAGGAAGCATATCACTTGTATTGAAGTTTTTCAGTTGATACGCAAACTACATTTATGTGATTTGTTTGAAAAATATATGTTTGCAGAAGTCATAGATGAATATAGTGATAAAGATTCTGGTGATGGTTTCTTTATGTGTGAATCTTCCTTATTGGATTGTAATGATGAAGTAAATGCTTATTGTTCATTAGATACTCTGAAAGTACCAGTTAAAAGCACTTTTATTCCACCTTTTAGGCATGAAGGAATTTCCCATTTTTCATCTATGATACATCATTCAGTTGATGATATTTTTATGAAATTTTGGGGTAATAAAAATGCTATATGCTACAATTTAAGTACAAAAGAGTGGCAAACTCTACAAAACATGAGTAAAAGAAAATATTTAGTTTTAAAGCTTTCTGCTAAGGGTAGTAAAGTAGTGGTATTACATTTTACTCAGTATTTAAAAATGTGTATGGACCATTTAAATATGAGAGATGTATATAAAATATCTAGTATTGTTGAATATGAACAAGCTATAAAAAAATTCAAAGATATTTTATTAAAAGGTTTTAGACTTGGATGTTGAATTTAATACAGATAATTGCACCCTAGCTAAGTTTTATTGTTTAGCTAAAGTACATAAAGACCTAGTGAATCCGCCGGGTCGTCCTATAGTAGCAGCTAGTAATTATTTTTTACACAATGTTGGAATCATGTTGCATTGTTATTTAACTAAATTTGTAATAACTAGATTCCTACATAAAATACTCTTTTGACTTCTTAGATAAGATTAAATGTGTGTTCTGAGAGGAAGATTATTATTGGATTACATTAGATGTTAAGAGCCTGTACACAAATATTAGACATTCGGTAGGTACTGAGGCCCTTAAATTCTTTTTGGGTGATAGTCCAGTTTCGAATTACATTACTGAATTAATTTATTTTAGTTTAGTTAATAACTTTTTGAATTTTACCAGGTAGTTTATCAACAAATACAAGGTACAGCTATGGGAGCTCTGTTTGCTCCAATGTATGCTAACCTGGTTATGGGATATTTTGAAATTATTTTTTATATAGATTGGAGTTTTTAAGAAAATATGTAATTCATTATTTCAGATTTATTGATGATTTCATTTTTTTTATGTAAAGGAGGTAGATCATTAATACAAGATTTTGTTAATATACTGAATTCTAATCAGTTAGATTTAAGATTTGAAGGTTAACAAAGTGGCAACTCTGTTATTTTTCTGGACTTGATCCTAGAAGGTAATAATAAAAATGGAAAAGTTATCACAAATATACATAGAAAATTTGGTGATGACGGCCATTTTTTGGATGGATGTAGTTGCCATCCAGTTCATATTCTAAACTCCCTACCTTATGGAGAGTTATTAAGAGTCAATAAGTTATGTAGTGAATCAGATATTTTAGAAAGAGAAATTTTTAACTCCTGTCAAATGTTTAAAAATAGGGGATATGCTTTGGGAGTTATTAAAAAGGGTCTAGAGAAGTTATGTTTTTCAGAAGAAGATAAAGGAAACATTGGGGGACATAATAATAATACATTACAGAGGATGAAGAATGAAGGCGGTAGGAAAATTTATTTTGTTACCTCCTATAATATATTATCCGATGAAATTATAGCCAGTATAAAGTATTATTGGCCTTTCCTTGTGGAGGGAAGATATAAACTTAAGAATTTATGGCATGTCCCCTTAATTTGTTTTAAGGGGGGCCGTAATTTGAAAGACATGCTAGTACATGCAACTTTTTCCTTACCTGATGTAAATGTAGGAAGTGAGGTTAGTAGTTTGGGTACTTGGACACGTGGAATTTGTTCAGTTTGCTCTTATGTTACTAGGTTTTTTGATAAAATTAATGGTTTGAAATTTAGACCATTAGCAGAGTTTACTTGTAATACTATGGGCATAAGTTATGCACTTAAGTGTCCCTGCAGTCTTTTCTATGTAGGTGAGAGTAAAAGGTCATTTAAGGTTAGATTGCAGGAACACATTCGTGACATTAAAAATGACAAGAAAGAAAGTCCCATTGCTTCCCATTTTAATTCTGTACATGGGGGAGCTTATTCAGAATTGAGAGGTTGTATTCTTGAACAAATTAAAGCAACAAATGTAACTTGTTTGAAAAATAAGTTATTGTTCAAAGAAGTTGTTTTTATTTTAAAGTATAATACTCTGATACCTGGTGGACTTAACCAGGAATGCAATTGGAAATATTTATTGTAGAGAATTAATTATGTTAAATTGTTTAATTGATTTATTTGTTTAATTGCTTTATTTCTCTTAATTGATGCTTCTTTATAAGAGGTGTTCTTTTTTACCATTGTTATCTCCTGGAAGGCTTAATGCCGAAGCGCTAGAGATGTTTTGTGCTTTTATTAAAGGATATATTACTGGCTCTGTCGTTTGAAAATCTTTTGTACTGCATTTGGTGGTTCTGGGCACACATGTTTTGTCTAGCTGTAGCCCACATATATATGGACCCTACCCCACAATATGTGTGGGGACCACAACAGCACTGGAATGATGGCAGGAATGGCAGCATGACATAATCACAGGCCACTACATAACAACCTCTTACTTCATGTCATATGGACAAAGCCTGGTATATAGGTGGAGGACAGAGGCTGGAACACAGGGCCATATTTGAAATAGTGTTGTTATGCACTGAGAAAGTTGCTTGTGTTACAGGATAGTCTGCAACATACCCTTAGTCAGGAATATGAAGTCAGAAACACAAATGGATGTAGCCATGTATTGATAGCACTCAACAGACACAATGGCAGTGATATATCTGACACAAGATCTGTGTGGTGGACAGACAAAACATAACAGGCAGTCCTCTGGCCATCATGTGGATAGGCCCACAGTTGAGAGCTATGCAGACAGACTGCATTCCATGACAGGATCCTGTCTGTGTGTGCTCCTAAGGGGTGAACACCATCCCCTGACGTGATTCCACCTGAAGGTAGTGCAGGACCAGAAGATGAGGAGGCCGCAGGGTGGGTCCCACATGTGATGTGGCCTGGTAACATGGCCAGATGAGGTGGGAGAGGTGGGTCTGCTGGTAACTGTTCCCCAAACATGTTACTGTGTCACTGTTATAAAACATATGTGGGTAGTAATAGTCCACACATTCCTGGATCATGTCCAACAGCATGTATAGATATCCCCAGTAACACAAAATAACAGATGTGCAGCAATCACATAGAAAACAGAACACATGCACATATGGAACCATAGTGGCCTTTACAATGGTATGCAGGTGACATTGTCCATAACAAGCCACCAATGATAGTCTCCCCACAGGGAACATGACTACAAATGCGCAGCACAAAGTGTTGTACAATACGATATAAGCCCCAATGGTAGGTATTCTGTAGACATACCTGTTGAGTTGTGTGATCAGATTGTTGTTGCAGATATGGTGGGGGGTGGAGACAGAGATGTGTATTAGCAACTATGATAACTTTGCAGTATGAGGTCCTCAGACCTGTTTCCAGCTTTATGTCTTTCAGGCAATATGTCCAGGGAGAAGTTGCCCATTTATACAGCGGATGAGAATGATGTCATCATCTTACACCTGATGCAGCACTACCAGTTGTTGTTTGGCTGAACAGCCCATGATCAGCAGGAGTGGACCGCCCTGTGGAATGATCTTGTCCACAGGGTAAACGATGTTGGCCTGCATAACCACAGTGATGAGTAGGTCCAGCATTGATGCACAGATCTACTTCGCCATGCCTGTCGGCATGCTGCTGCAGTCAGGGGGGACCAGCTCGCAACAAGGGGGGGTCATGCCATCCAGCCCCCCCGACACATGTTGAGGAGCTCCTTGCCAACCTCGGGGCACCTGCCCACCCGCACACACAACACTTGGCGGAGAGCATAGCGGAGGTGGGTGCTACCCACACAATGGTGGAGGAGCATGCAGGTAAGGCCACAGGGCACATCAGTAGACCACTGATGTGTATCCATCTGCATCTGTACAGTTAATGTGAGATGAAATATATATAGTCTGTTGCTGTGTAGTAGTAATAAACAGATGTGCATAATCTGTAGTATTGTGGGCTTGTACTGTTGATGTACTGTAATGATACACCCACCCTGTACCAATGTCACAGCTGTGGCTACTGACATCACATCTCTCACACACTTATGTAGGTCCCTCTGGTATACCTCCAGGGCAGCAACCTGTAGCTGGTGAGTATGGTGTTTGCCAATACACCAGTCATGTTATGGCCATGGTATATTCCATGCTCACATTTAACACACCTACCCATAATGCATGCTGTACATGTTCACGTACTGTTGCTGTTAACTGCACTGCATTACAGTGGTCACCATGATGGTGTATCTGAAGGGTATGTCAGACTCATGCAATATAACTAACATCCTGTCATTGAAAAATGTGTGCACAGAGACGAACATAATGGTGGGACAAATGGCCTATAGTAGGGACATGTGTGAAACATCACCCTTATACAATGCTACAACAGTGTATATACCAGTATTACAATGGCAACTCTTACAGCTCTACACTACGGCATATTACAATACTGCAGGCCACAACCCGTACAACTTGCAATATGGTCCTAACATGAGCAATGAGTGTGTAAAATGGAATCATATCTTAGGACAGCAAATATGGGGAATACGTACCTTCATAAACACTGGAAGCATATGTGTGCACACACTCCAGATAAAATATAGTGGAAGCAACTGTTGAGGTACTGACAGCTGCATTCTTCATGAGAATGCACCTTCCAGCAAGTACACATCCCCAGTGCCACACCAAGAAATGGTCTGCTGTCCAAGACATTTGGGCATCAAATGTGCCCACTTACCTGCAACAGAGGCAGCCGTGGCTTGCACACATCTTACATGCCATGGCATGGACCCCATACTCAACAGGTAGCACCCAGGAGTTGGACATGTAGCAATACCTCACCATTGCATATACCATGGAAAACAGTGCAGACAATCATGTATGTGGCGAGCATGTATGGGACAGAAATAATGTAGGAAATAAACAGATGGCCATCCAAGACAGATGATGTCACATGTAGCAAGTAGGTCATGCAGGCTGCCTAGTAACATGCCACAACACTGAGGGAGTTGAGGGATGTCTAGCAAGTACTATCTGTGCAGTACCCATGTCAGCAATTGTCTGGCCCATGGGTTAGGGTAATCAGATGGGACAGTTGTACCACAGGAAACATAAGCCAGGCCTCTCTACAGGTAGCGTATGCATAACAGAAAAGGTTCCCAAAAGGCATGCATTGCAATGTGTACTGGTGTACCAAGACCACATTGGAAACCTACAGACAGTATCAAGTAAGATACATGTGCTGCACAACCAACACCTCACCCCACCTCAGGCCCACCATCCCCATCTGTACCTTGCAGATGCCAGTGTACACCTGTATGTTTGCCGCTCATTAGCTGGGACTAGGCTGGTACACATGGTGTTCAACGTTTGGGACACTGCAAAATGACACACGTGTAGGCCATAGTTGTCAAGCATCTGCAAAAAGGCTGAAGGTGGGGAGGGGGTGTCATCATGACACAACAGTGCACTGCAGCAGGGATCTAAAGGATGCTATGAATGGCTGTATCTGCAGGGTCAGGAACTGTGGTAGACATAACCCTGACATTCCAGCAATAGTGACGGCAGTGTGTGAACTCCAAGGGATGTGCACATGAGTTGACTTTGCAGTCATACAGAGTTGGGGGACATGTGTAGGGCAGACTGACCAAATACTGGCAAATGCAGATGGCCCATTCTAGTATACCCCTGCCAGGAATAGTGACTGCTGTAGTGCACATAACAGTATATGCAACAAACCATCATGATAAGGGCATGCACACACATGCACCCACGAAGTGTATGCATCTCAGTCAGCATCAGCACAACTAACACATTTGTTTGACACCGCATTTGATTGTACAGGTCATATGTCACATATCAGGTTCATGTAATGTTAACGTATGCAGTAATGTGGTCCCATGGCATATCAAGGAAGAGGGCATCATATCTATAAGGGTGTGTACACTCCCCATAGCCATGGTAAGGTTTGAAGGTTGTCAGTGTAATTGTATCGTATTGGCCATACATGTACCGCTGATGATGAGATCTGTAAATCAAACATCAGGCATTCACAAATTACATCTGTCCACATATCATCCCAGGTATGTGTCGGACAAACACACAGGGACTGTGAGCAGCACAGCAGACATAACTGACACAGTAATACATGTTCAGCAATGGTGTGTACACCTATGAGGTATGGTGCACAGTACATGCCAGGGTGCTGAAGAGGTGCGCAGCAATACTGTGTACATGGGTGCAATGTGTTCCAGTGGAAGGGGCATTACCTACTAACACAGCCCATGCATCAGACACATGTATACTGTTAGCATGGATTGAATATAGCTGCACTGCATGCCGTTGAGTACCATATGTCATGCATGTTAACAGATGGGTAATGGGAGGTCTGTGTGTAATATCTTCATGCAACCTCACCTGTAAGTGTGTTTGTGTGTGTGTGTGTGTGTGTGTGAGTGTGTGTGTGTGTGTGTGTGTGTGTGTGTGTGTGAGAGAGAGTGTGTGTGTGTGTGTGTTTTCACTGTTAAGCAATGCCGTACAGGTCTTAAAGTGCATTTCTTGTTTTCCCATCACAGGTGGCGAGGTGGGCCAAGGTTGCTCCTGCAATCAATCTGATGTTGGGGTCCATATAGACACTGAAAATGATGATAGGTGTGTTGAGACACAGGCGGGGTTGTCAGAGGCCAAAACTGCACCATCATTTGACATCCCCCTCTTATCCACACCATCCCCACACACAGTCACAGTGCCTATAGATACCCCATCACCAGTGGCCATAGCAGAGGGATAGTTGGCGGTTGGTGGCAGTACACAGGACAGTGTGGTATCTATGGCTACTGTGTCTGGACACAGCAGCCATAGCTGGATGTCCGCCAGGGTACCACATAGGCAGATGTACAGGGGTGCTTATTGGAGGGCTGCTGGTCATCATGCCCCTGGCAGAAGTGCTACATCTGGTACCACCAGACACATGTTTCAGGCTGTCATGGAGGTGCAGGCATGTATGGAACGGGACACCAGACAAGGTCTGAGGCTGCAGAGGGCTATTCTTTCAACTGTAACTGACAACATCCGTGATCTTGCAGGTGCCGTCCGCTATTTTACAGACGTCATGGATAGACGGTCGGGTGAGATGGTGGGACTCATCAACAGTGGATTGTCTGTGCTAGAGCATGTGGTGGGAGTGGTGCGATGGTCACGTGGATGTAGGCCAGCAACACCAACAGCTGGAGGTTGACTTGTATGTGTACGACTTGGATGTATAAGGGCATCAAGCCTAGTGGCAGTACCAGCCCCAGCACTGCTGGGGGGGGGCACTGTCCACACCACACCACAGCAGGCCACCTGCATGTGGCTCTAGCCAGTCCCAGGAGGGACCTGTGTCCAGCGGATATATGTCGTCATCAGGGGAGAGTACCATATCGTGGCTTGTACCTGGATGTGCCTGTGGAACCACTGGCAGGCATAGTTCTTGTGTCTGTGGCCGGAGGTGGTGAACTGCACACCCTGTCAGGTATGGTCTGCAGCTGTCCAACAAACACCTGTATAGGGTAGCCACATGGCAGAACTGTGTGCATGCATACTCACACACAATACAAGCACATCTAGGGCAACCCCATACCTACACACACCACATCACCGCGGCCATGTCAGTAATTAAAACCCCTCACTCACACACATGGTGTCAAACCTAGGTCTCTGTCAAAGCAAAAACATGCCCTGTGCATATGATGATACCTGTGCCACATCCCTGTCATCCATAACATCGATGAAGGGACAGGCTAATATGGTTCTGATGCACATGGTGACTGTACTACAGTGTACCAATGTACTGCTGTGTAACATGTTGTCAGCAGTAAAGTTTAATGCTTACATGTCAGGAAGTGTAGCTGTCCAGCCATGATGCATTATAGCTGTTATTAACACTGAGTGATTGTCGTCTCCATAATGTTATCCGTTTGTGTTGTAGGTGTTCATGTGTCAGCTTGAGGATGGTCTGCTGTCATATCTCACAAGGGGTATGGCACTGTGGTGACACCTTGGCTGTGCCATATCCTGGGTACAGGTGAACACGTCACAGGTCTGTATAACAGTTACTGCCTGTGCCACATGGCTGATAGGTCTGGGGGTGGTGCATAAGTGAGTGCATGGTGGCTGCTGTTAGCAGCCCTTCTACAGTGGACAGTGGTAGTTGTACTGGGTGGTACACACCACATGTTTGTATATAACACACACAGAGGCTTTGGTGTTGATGCACTACACAGAGAATACTGTACACATGGATGTATGTACCTGTGCAAAGAACACATTGTAGCCTATGTAAATCCACCAAGCCAGACTACGCACAACACATTGTGGAATAAGCAGTCCGCTAGTTTAATGTCATTGACAATGGTACCGGCAGGTTATATGTCCCCTTCCCCAATGTAGTGCAATCCTCAACTCAGTAAACATATGTGTGCTGGTGTGGGTGGCACACCCCTATCCTTTGGAGGGTGAGAGGTGCTGTAGAAACACAGATAGTGTGATAGACAACTACCTAACCTGTTAACATGAACTGTACAGTATTATGGCCAGCTACGCGAGGGGATACACTCAACAGTAACTACAGTGATGTCGGCTGTGTCCACAACAGCCACACCCAGCTATATATACCAACCCCAGTATTGCTGCGCACCTATACAGTGGGGAAGAGGCCCTTTGTTTAAGCATCTAACACTAGTTGTGATGGAATGTATGTCCACATAATGATACCTGTGAAATGTTAGCATATGCCAGGCAGTTCTTGGACAGATGACCCCCTCGGACATGTATATTCTGCAAACTAAAGTAGATCCCTCCACATACATGCACACTCTTACTTGGCAACACTGGGACTAAACCCCTATCTAGGTATGTAGTGCTACTGATGTGTGTGGCTTTAATTGCACACACCACACAGCTTTTAGGATGAGGTTTGTTCCAGGTTACATGTTACATGCAGAACATCCCCAGGCATGTACATTATGGTAATGGGGGTTGTAATGGTTGTTTATGGACAATACATAACGCGACATACCATCATATACACATTGACAAACACATAACAGTCAGACACACATATGAGAGACCTGGGCCTATCAGTGCTAAGTACCTTGTCAGTGTGTCCATTGTGTTACAGGTAGGTTGCACACAACACATGCATAACTGGGCTGGATAGAGTTATCAGTTACCTGTATGGTTGATGGTGACAGTGGTCACCATACAGTGGTACATGAGACATGTACCGGGGGTACCATGGTGTAATGACAGTATACCCAGCACCCACACCCCACTGTGGATATTGTACGCACTGGAACCCATGATGACACTCTGACATACCCACCATCACACATTGACCAGGACTGCAATACAACCCCTTGTCCATCCCAAGAATGCTACTACAGGGATATTCATCTAATGCATATGCCACAGGCATAGTAGGGTGATGCATTGTCATGCCTCTCCTATGGTCAGCAACATCAATATCCCTAATACTGTGTGGCAATGTGTATTGTAATAGGAGTATGTGGCCTCGGAATGCTGTACCCTACATATATACACACATGCACACATACACTTGCCAGAACTCAATGGGTATCCCATGCCTATCAACCCATTTGTACAACAGTGCTGTGCTGGTACTGCAAGGCCCAGGTAGCCCTTAGGGAGAAGAGCATAACAAGGTACATGTAATGTCTGGTACAGCAGCAGCCACATCTAACTATGGCAATGGGGGTGTGGTGGGTGTGAAGGGCCTCAGGGTATTCCCAACTACAAGTCTACAAACACACAGACACTGATATTATCAGTAATGCACACATACACATTTGTCAGTACTGGGGTGCATCAGTGCAGGTGTACATAGTTGTATACCAGGCTATTGTCCATGGAGAGATGGGGAGTGTAGGGGATGTGTGTACAGTGGTATCATGCCACCTGCCATGTGCCAGCAGGCCATATATCAACGGACACCACTGGGGTGATCCTCAGGGTGGGAGTGACATGCATCAACCAATCATCTGGGTGCCTCTTGCAGAGGGCCGGTGAGGTGCTTCAGTTGACATGTATGCAACATGTATTACATAACATGGTTAGTGTCTATCTTGGAGATCTGTACCCAAGCATGTTCTTTTGACTGTGGTAGTGTAGTTGAGGTATCCATGGCATGTGGTGCGTACAGGGTATGGAGTCCTATCTGTGGCATTTATAACACAGCTAGGCAGACATGTCAGTGTCAGTCAAGCATAGATTGCCTGCAAGTACCCAAGATGGATACCTAACATCTGCACATCTGTACAGAGGACTGACAAACATCAGATATCCAACTAGCTATGCATTAGAATGAATGTGTGGACAGATAGACGTCTGACACCGATATGCCATTACTACATGATAGCAGCCCTCACTGACATGTGCTATGCACACAGTAGTCTACAGTTATTTTCCACATGTCAGATCATTATCCAGTAGGAAATATTTAATGAGACATAGCTCTCACACCAGGAACATGACAGTGAGGACTCAGAGTCCATCTTTGTATGCATGGGTGTTTGTTTCCAATACTACAATTAGCAATCTACTCTTACTTGGGAAAGCACTGTCAAAAGTAGTAACATAACGATACACTACATGCCAGTGTGACTGCATATAACCTGGGATACTACCCATGTATGTAACACATTCACATGGATAAGAGTGTTGTACAAGCCATATATACTCAAGTGTCCCAGACAGTAGACTCACACCCCTTGCTACTGTGATAACAGCACATAGATGCATGCTATGTACATGGCATTACATACACTTATTACAGATGTCATTACCCTGTTATGTTATCAGACTAGAATGTGAGCACTGGTTACCAGGGCTGAGCCATGCGTAGCATGTGTCAGCATTGCTGCAATATTATAGCTAAGCACATTTGTGTGCTGGTAAGCGAAGCCTATATGGTGTAAGTGCCTGTACATTTAACAGTACATTAGCACGGCTTAGCTTCGTGCAAACCCGCACAATCATGCTTAAAGCTGCTCAAAACTGCCTTAACCACTCTGTATCCAACAGCCCTTGTTCTCCCCAGCAACAAAATAAACACCCCTTGCAGGTCTTGAACCCAGGATCTTGTACACTATAGTCACAGGAGTCAACCACTACACCATGACAGCTGTGAAGACAGTTGTTGTTTTTCCAGTATATCTGTCAATACACATATTGAATAGTATTGAACAATTGCTGTGACTTCTACAATTGTGTAGTACTTGTTAGTGATATTACTGTTGCATCACATATGTTGTTATATCTATATATACACATAGATAAATACGGTGTGATACATCTGGGAAGGTACACACAACAGTAATGTTTACACATGACAAGTATATATATATATATATATATATATATATATATATATATATATATATATATATTTGTACATGTACATACACATATATATTCATATTTATATATATCTGTATATTGCATCATATATATGGCCATATATAGATCTCTCTGTAGATATATATATATATATATATATATATATATATATATATACGTATGCACATCATATATGTATGTATGTATATATATATATATATATATATATATATATATATATATATATATATGTCTATATATATATATATATATATATATATGTAGATATCTATAACTATATGTGTAAGTATATATATATATGTGTGTGTGTATGTGTGTAGACATATATAGATGTGTGTGTGTGTGTGTGTGTGTGTGTGTGTGTGTGTGTGTATATATATATATATATATATGTGTATACATATATATATAGATATATATATATCTAGATATATATAGATATCTGTATATGTGTAGACATATATAGATGTGTATATGTATATATATATATATATATATATATATATATATATATGTGTGTGTGTATGTATATATATATATATATATATATATATATATATATATATATATATATATATATATAGATATGTATATGTGTATATATCTATATATGTTTAACATATGTCCAGAACATGGAGTGGAGTCATACCTCAGCACCAATAGTCTCAATCTCTTAGTGCAAGGGGATGTCATGTACGTATTGCAGGTATATATGTAGACTGTTGCTACTGTAACAGGGGTTGTCTTAACAGAAATGTGTGTGGGAGGTCACATCTGCTATTGACATGTAAGTCATCAGTTACTGACAGACATCCTAAGGTCATCATAGTACAGTACCATTGATATCAAAGTAATGGTCCTGTGGAATACAGCAGAGATATGACCAATAAATGTGGACAGTCTGACACATTCTGGTCAGTCCAGAGGTATACACAGAGCCCCTTAGTGCAAGACATGTGGACCAAGCCTGACAATGTGGATGTTAACAGCCATGTAAATGGGTATATCATGTAAATACTGGAATACATATGCCCACACAGTTTATGCATTCACACACTCCTGTCTGTCCTGACACATAACTGGTGGTGCAGAGGCCACATGGCCACATAATACTCACTAGTTAGTGACATACATCTGTACAGCATCCCACTGCTTTGTCAGAAATACATGACAGTTATGATGGCCCGGCAGCAGTGCATCTGACAAATATCTGAACATAACATTACACTGGGTATGTACACTAAGCTGCTAGGCATGTAACAGAGCACTGTGCAAACTACAAGCAGACTGCCACAACACTGGCCTACATTTCTTATGGGGGAATACACATCTATCAGCAAATACAGAAGGCTCTACAGGCATGTCACAGCACAGCATAACAGACACCTGTGTGAAAGTGCATACCCACAACCAATGTGAACACAGCCACAGCCACATATGGTAAGCTTAATATCACAGTATATGGACTGTCTGATCAACACCATCCTCATATGTGCCACTCACACACTAACCCTACATATACTGGGCCACTTCCCAGTGTGATCCGATGCCTGTCTGTGGTATGGGACATGTATGTGCTTGGCCCTACAAACATGTAAGCCGATAGGGTACCATACACTGGAGAAGCATGTAACATCAGATAGAACAGGACCAAGAACAATGACATCTACTACAGTCTGTACACAGGCCAAGGTACATATTCGCAGTACATACACTGTTGACAATCACCATAAATACACAGACTTGTACACACTACCACAGCATGCCCAGGTTATGTCCTCAAATATATCCCCTACTATACATAACATGTCTAGCAGCCTGATATCTCACTGGCTTGTTATCAGGTATGATGTCAATAAATAATGGTGCACAGAACATATGCACCTCTTACTGCATGACATATGTACAAAGGTTGACAGAGTTGTGGCTGGAGGCCAATAGTGACATGTTGCTGTGATAACCTTATACATTTACTGTTGTAACAGGGTTTGTTGTGACATATGTCCTATGAGGGATATGAAGTCAGTAACTCTCATGGCTGTCACCATGTACTGACTGCAGTTCTTAGACTATGCTTCTGCACTTCTAAGATAGGTAATTTGTGAGTAACACAAGACACACAAGACTCCAAACACTGACCAGTCTTCAGATAACCCTACAGGTGGGAGTTTCCTCAAACACATAACACTGTCATGACAGGTATTAAATTATGTAGACCAGACATATCCACACAAACCCTATTAAATCAACATTACTCCAAATGCAGAAGAGCAAAACTTACATTCTGTAGTCATATCTGGAACATCCCCTTCTTGTTTGTTGGCCTGTCTCCACAGTGTATGTTGTTAGAGGTATATCCCACTACCATCTGTGATGCTGTTAGCCAAACACTGACATGAAGTCCTGCTCATAGTGGATGAAAAGTGTCAACACCCACATGCTCTTCCTAGTTATGGGAGTGTGTTTCCATGCAATTGGCTATGAGAATGTTACCACAGATGTTCTACATGCAAACAGCTAGTGGATGACTGCAATTCGTGCACAGGCCATCAGCTGATCATGAGCATCACTTACAAAACACAAGCTGTTGCCTAAGCAAAGCAGGTGTACTTCTCCACAACCACCAGAGAGGGAGTGAGAGAGACAGAGACAAAGTATGACAGGGAGGGGGTAGGAGATTTAAAGCTAAGCATGTTTGTGTCACAGACTTACCAGTACGGGGTTTCAAACCCCTGCCTATGTATTGATATTACATGTCTATGGAGTTATTGCATGTGCCACAAAGCTTATATGTTGGGGAGCTGTCTAAAGGTATATTTGATGGTGAGTGACATCAGCAACAGTGATAAAGGAGGGATAAGGTAGGTGTAGTACATGTGCCTGTCCACAAGAACAGGTGTCAAGGACAACACAGCCACACTTTCTCAGGGACTCACATACATTATCACAGTTGGCAGGGTCAGGATTAGACTTCCTAACTGACTAGTTTGCCACACTACAGTAATATGCAGGTATCACATGCGCCACAGAGGTTCTCAGGCTTATATATGGACAAAGGGTATGTCAAGGTGTCTGACATCAGAAGGCATGCTTCAGTAGGACAATGGGAGGTGTAGTGAGTGTGAATGGTGTCCAAATCATTATACTCCACACACACACAGACACAGGTTTGCCAGTACTGACATGCATGGGTGCATTGCTTCACAGGTGTGTAGTGGTTGACTGTGCCAGAAGGCTGTACAAGGCTAGGTGAAGGGTATACCTTGGTATCAGGCCACATGAAAATGGTCTGCAATGTGGCTCAGGGGTGTAGTGTCTGGATTGGCCCACACAGGTGGGTATTGCATTCGCCATGCACTCATCTGGGTTACTATTGTGGGTGGTCAGTGCTGTGCAATGCTTGCCATGTATGTGTTCTATATTCCATAACATGGACAGTGTCTGGGATGTGCACATGTCTCACATGCATGTTCTGTGACATGTGGAAGTGTACCTGGGGTGTCTGAGGCATGTTGTGTAAACAGATTGTTATCATTAGATGTGCCATTCCTGACCTCATGTGGTGAGAACTGGCAGTGGAAACCAGTTAACCTTGCACCTACATTGACATTATGATACAGGTATTCACTGGTGTCAGTGACATCTGTCCATACAGGGCATGTGTATAAGGCATGGTATGTCCTTTGTGGGTTACATTTGCTGACTCTACAGTTGTTGCAGGCATCCAGTGGGGAACATAGTGAAGGAGCACTGTATGCAATGATTTGCTTATTGTAGGGATGGGACAGGGTGCCAAGTCCTCAGTAGTCCACTGCAATCACACCATGGTTGCTATATGTGGGCAATATGCAGGGAACTACCAACATAGTGGTTGTTGCCTAGCCCAAGTGTGTGTTTGTGTATGAGACATGGGTGGAGAGCATTCTCTGGGTAATACAAGGGTTGCCTATATTGTTCCCCAAGCCATGATGTCACATGTAGGGGTATGGATTGTCTACCCCAGCCTGTCTGCTGTTTGACATCTGTTATCCTTGTAAAGTGAACATTGTGACATATAATAGGTCCACCATATAAGAAATTTGCAAAACCTGCTCCACAGTGAGTACTGTTATTACACACTCACAGCTACCTCCACACAGGATACTAATGACAAACACACACACACACACACACACACACACACACACACACACACACACATACACACACCAAGTCTCACAGTTGCCATGTCTGGGATTAGAACTCCTACCTAACTAGTACATCACACTACAGCAACACGCAGTTACAGGATGCGCCGCAGAGATTACTGGGCTGTTCCTTCCCCAAAGGTGTATTTCAAAGTGAATGACATCAGCAGGCTTGCCAAAGTAGGGCAATGGAAGATGTAGTGACTGTGAATGGCCTCAAAAGCATTGATCCCTCCACAGACAAACAAACACACACAAAGTTTTACAGTTGCCATGTCTGGGATTAGAACTCCTACCTAACTAGTACATCACACTACAGCATTATGCAGTTATAGCATGCGTCACGGAGCTTACTGGGCTACTCCTTCCCCAAAGATGTATTTCAAAGTGTATGACATCAGCAGTAGATGCCAAACAAGAGTGGTCCCAGGACTGAACCCTGAGTTACTCCAACTGTCACTTGTCTGGGACTGGATTTGGTGTCACCTACTTTTACAGTGTGGGTTCTGTTAGTACAGCAGTTGGCAGCCCATCAGGTGATGTAGGGATTAATGGCCAGCTTGGTATGTTTATCTATGATTCCAGACTGGGGAATGGTGTTGAAGGCCTTGGCGAGGTCTGGATAGGCTGTGTGAACCACCTTACCCTCGCCCACAGCTCTGGAGACTGATTCAAAGATGTCAGGTTCAGGAGACATGATCGGCCCTTCATAAACCCAACCTGGATGGGGTGCAGTGTTTGCAGGTTGCCAATGTCTTTGTTTATAAGTACCATGATAATACATTCCATGGCCTTGCAGATCAGGCACGTCATACTGCTGGGGCTGTAGTTCCCAGGATCCAGGGTGAGTCCCCCCTTGTGGACTGGGATAACCATCCTGTTGTGGCTCAGAGCAGATCTGAGCATTGCCATTTAGATTCCTGACATAGCTATGGAACAGTTTGCAGTTGTCTTTGGCATCTTTGGCAATATTATGTTCGTAACTAGCTTTGGAGGATGTTATGAGGGATCTCATCTTCCTACTGAGGCTGGTAAGGGAGTATTTTGCATCCTGAAAATTCCCTCGTTTCTGCAACAGTTTCTTCCTTTTGTTGTACAGCATGTTTATGGCAGGAGGCCACCACATTGACTTTGTTTTCTTGGTGGGGAGCGTCTTGGTTCTATATTGGATGGCACGATTTATGCATGATTGGATGTGCTCATACAGTGCCTTAGTGTAGGATTCATCAGTCATCCTTTCAGTTCCCATCTGCATGGCTGTCATGATGTTAGTCACATCTGACAAGTGTAGCATGACGTTGGCTTTGGAGATGTGTGTTATGGAGGTTTCCTTACTGGAGTGTGGGGGAGGGATGTGGATGTTAAGGGTGATTAGCTTATGGGCAGACCTGACCACCGATGGGGTGACCATAGGTGTGGAGCATTGATTTCCCATGTTGGTAATGACCAGGTCTAGGATATTTGAGAACCTGGTGGGACTATGGGTTACCTGACCCAGGGCATTGGGAATTATGACTTCCAAGAACTGTTGGGCACATGTGTTGGTACACAAGTAGTTTTCCCAGTTAATGGCAGAGTAGTGTAAGTCACCCAGTATTAGGGTGTTTGGTTGTATCATAATATTTCCCAGTATGTTTAGAAAGGGTGTAGTGGGAATCTTAGGGCATGGTGGGGGATCTGTAGCAAGCTATACAATTTGGATTGCAGTCTTACCTAGTGTTAGTTGCACTAGGGATATTTCAGATGCACTCTGTTGGGCAAGTAGCCTGGTGGTGCGAATATCCTTGGTGAATATGGACACTCCTCCACCTTTAGTGTTTTGTTCCTGGTTTGGTGGCCGACAGGTGTGGTGAGAGCTGTAGTTGGTATTGCAGGGGTGCTCTCTGTAGCCTTGGTTCAGGTCTCTGTTACTGCACAGATATCAATGTTCTCCATTTTTAGGGGTGCCTAGTGACTGTGAATGGCCACAAAAGCATTGATCCCTACACACACACAACCAAACACACACACACACACACACACACACACACACACACACACACACACACACACACACACACACACACACACACACACACACCCACACAAAGGTTTACATTTGCCATGTCTGGGAATAGAACTCCTACCTAACTAGTACATCACTCTACAGCATTACGCAGTTGTAGCATATACCATGGAGCTTACTGGGCTACTCTTTTCCCAAAGGTGTATTTCAGAGTGAATAACATCAGCAGCCCTGCCAAAGTAGGGCAATGGAAATTGTAGTGAGTGTGAATGGCCTCAAAAGCATTGATCCCTACACAGACACACACAAAGCTCTACAGTTGCTATGTCTGGGAATAGAACTCCTATGTAACTAGTACATCACACTACAGCATTACACAGTTATAGGCTGCACCACAGAGCTTACTGGGCTACTCCTTCCCCACAGGTGTATTTTAAGGTGAATGACATCAGCAGGCTTGCCAAAGTAGGGCAATGAGGAGAGCAGAACGTGTGTGCATGGGCCATAAACCATTCATCTGGAAGCAGACACACCACACTCAGGCACAGACAGGTTTATATTTCACAGGTACATGTATACAACTGCTAGATGAATACTGACTTGTGCAGTAATGTTACACAGTTATTACATGCACCACAGACACTATAGTGCTGAGGGATACCAGAGGCAAATGTCTACAGTGATTGACATTTGCACATCATGTGGTTTTAGCCATTTGGATGTGTGCTGGGTGGGACAGGCCTCATGATGGGAGGCTGTTTGTCACTGTCTGTCACTCTGTCCCACACATCTATGCATGTGTAAGTTTGGCCTATTTTAGTGTGTTGTCCCTGGGTATATTTGTGTATTCCTATCCAATGTTTGTGCAAAGCATGACTGGTGTGCAACGTGGAGTGTGTGCACAGACATCTGTGACTGTCAGATATGTATAGTCCACTGTTGTTGCCAGACATGGGCTTCATTTATCTAAGTGTGGGAGCATGCCCAGTATGACCTCCTGTATTGAATGCGTGAATCCATTCCAGGTAGGTTGTACTCCGGTGCAGGCTTTTGTGTTCTAGACTTACAGCTAGCAACCTGTTTCTGCAGGATATCTGTAGATCGGTTGACAATATGGGGTCAATATAGGCAAAGGATAGTGGGTTACTGTAGGTAATTGTGTCTGTGCTGCTTCTGCTACATGGTTTTGGTGTTAGCAGAGATATTCAGACATATGTACTGTTTTACACTGTGATATTTTATGTTATCCGCTACTGTCAGGTATACATATTTGCTTGCAGTAATTTCCTGGGAAACACAGGGTGAATGCAGCTGTGTCCAGTATTGTGGTCTGCAGCCTACATATTCTTGCACAATCATGCCATTCTGGAGGGGAAGCTGCATACACTTGCTGATGGGTCTGTGTAAATGTTTCAGCACCTTGGTACAGTGATGGCTGAGGATCTCATGCTAGTACATTCATCGATGTGACAGTATGGCCATATCCTGCTGTGGCCATACCTCACAGCTGTACAGTGGCAGGGTTATATTTCTGGACATTACCCCTTCACATTGTGGTTTACAAGCAGGTTTGTAGTCACCCATTCCTGTGTTTATAGGCAGGGATAGTATGTGCACATGGATGAGTTTCAGACTTCACACACTTCATGCTGTCCATGCTCCTACCCCCCCCCCTCTATTATTCTGTCCTCTTCCAAACATTATGCAAACATTATCTGATAAGTTCCCTATAGTTATCACTTCATCCCAGCAGTAATTTGGTGTTGGTCCACAGTTCATGCAGTAGGTCATGGTGGACATGTTACTGTGATTTGTCGACATGGCCTTGCATTTGGGTTCTGTGGACTGTGTTATGTTATTTGGGAGTCCTTGACATAACATACATTGGCAGTACAGGTGAGACACAGGCCTTTGGCAGAGGACTGTAGGGCATTTGGTAGTGATGCAGACCATTGCATTGTGTCAGTCCTACAGTCCCAGACTGCAAGCCACTATATTCACCTGGGGTGACAGGGTAGGTGTGCAAGGTGTTAATGTCAATAGTTTCTGTCATTATTGATACAGTGGTGTGGATGCTGGCAGGGTGCAGCTTACAGGTAGGGACACACCTGCATGGGACACCTCTTCAGCATGCTGCATTCTGTGGCTATTTCCATACAGAGGTGGGGGTCATATTGTACTCATTCCCAACAGCAGGTATAAGACCTGTGCGGTACCTGTGGGTGATCTTGGGGTGAGCTGGGTGCATGTGTGATGTGGCCATTACTTGCATCTAACTCATAGATATACGTGGGGCATTCCACTTATGCTGGCTTGTGCAGGGACATCAGCATTTTCTCAATATTTCATACCTGTGACCTTTGTGGTCTGCCAGTATTTGGTCAGATGACATCGGTATTCCATACTACAAACCCAAATAATGTGCTGCTAAGGTGTGTCCATTTGACAGTAACATATTATACACTGTCTGTCTGGGGTATGTCCACCTGTGTACTGTTTGTATCTGAGCCCACATTTATGCCATGTCCATCTTTCAGATGGTGACAGATATTACATCCATACAATTACTATGGCTTACTGCTGGAATGTGTTTTGCTGGGATGCATTGTGTTTGGCACTGTAGTTGTGAGAACTCAGCCCTGTCATCGGCAGTACTGGCCAATGGCCACCAGAACAAACCTCACCATGCCTACATGCTGACCCTCTCACACAATATACAACACACACCAACAACACATGCAGCCCTGCATATTGTACACATGCTACAATCTATCCTGCTACTTTGGTCGGCTCAAGTAATCTGTGCTCTGCTGTTATTATACCTACACATACATGTTACTACATTTTGACATAGGATTGGGGGGGGGCACCTGACAACTGTACACATTTGTTATGACTGTACTGGTATTTCAGGTACTCCATTTCATTCTGTATTCTGACCTATCATGCAGGCTAGAGGCATATCGGTGTACTACACTTCTTAGGTTTGATTGACCTACATTTCAGTTTCAGACTTCTTACCCTGCAGAACTAACATCCCACTGCCTGATCTGTTGTAGTCTGTCTGTGTAGGTCTGGAGGGGGGGCTGTTCTCCATAGCCATCAATCAGTGGCCTTAGCACAGCCATTCTTTGTGTTTGTCTATGCCTATCCTGCTGGCTGAGACTGTTGTTGGGTATGTGAGCCTCCCTGACTGGCATGTGTGTGTCCTATGGACACACATTTGGCCCATCACATTTCCTGCAGTGGGTTTTTTCACCTTGTCTAGTACTGACAATTATGGTGATACCAGTATTTGTTACAGATTTCATGCTGCCACTATAGGTGTCTACTATCTGCTGGCATCCCATTCAGCCACCCAATTCCCTTGCATGCTCACATCCATACTAAAGAGACAAGTAACAAAACATACTACTCCATTCAGCAATTGATAGGGGGAGTGACTTACCTTGCGGCTGTGCCAGTATTGAGGATGGTGTTGGAGGACTGACTTTGTCAGATGCACATAGTACACTCCCTATACATGGTTAAGCACAGGTAGTGTCATGTTTGGCATCCCTTTTACTGTATGTGCGAGTCAGAGAGAGGTGTCATTCCCTGGGTTCCTACCGTGTCAGTGTATGTGCTATTCATTGCCTCTTTGCCAAGGCCTGGGCATACTGGGCATGCCTCCTTCTGCCTACTGGGGCAGGCTCAGGTTGTTCCTCCTCCGAGTCACTCTGTGCCTGTGTAGGCCATGGCAATGGTGAGGGGCTGTGTGGCCCTGCCCTGTGCTGCTCCTGCTGCAGCTGTTTCTGCAGAATCATATTGTAGCATGGCACATACGATGATAATTTGGGTACATTTAGCTGGTGAGTACTGCAAGGCTCCACCAGATATGTCCAGGTACTGGAACCATGACTTGAGCATCCCAAACACATGCTCTATTATGATTCTGGTCTGTGCGTGTGCCTCATTATGGAGTTCTTGTTTGGGTGTGTGTGCATTTCTGATGGGTGTCATTAGCCACAGCTCCAGTGTGTAACCAGCATCCCCCACTAGGTGGCCATAAGGGATGTCCCCATTGGCAAATCTCTGGTACAGCTGTGTCATATGCCAGATATGGGAGTCGTGATAGCTTCCAGGGCAGCCAGCACACACATTCATTATTGAGCCCTGGGCATCGCACATGACCTGGCAGTTGATGGAGGGGAAGCCCTTGCGGTTGATGTAGACCTTACCCCACTCACCGGGTGGTGCTTTGATGTGTATGTGCATGCAGTCTATAGCACCCACTACCTCAGGGTATTCTGCTATTTGGTGGAAGAGATGCATATTGCTGGTCAACACCTCACAGCTATTGTGGAAATATACGTGCTCACCGGCATGTGCTGACATGGCATCCAGGAACTGGTGGAGTACCCTGGATGCTGATGCCTGTGAGATCCCCATGATATCCCCAGATGGCCTTTGGAAGGTACCTGTGGCTAATATTCGTAGGCCTACACATACCTTGTTATCCACTGGTATGGGTTCCCCTCTGTTGGTTCTGTGTGTGAGGAATGACTGGCACAGCTCAACAATTTGCTGTATAAAGGTCCCTGTCCACCCTATAGTGCTCCTCTATCTCCAGCTCATGTAGCCCCTGGTAGGTTACCCTGTTTCTGTGCACTCTTCTCATTCTCTTCACTGTGGGCTGGTCATCAGCATTCTCATCCTCACCACCCTCGGCCTCTTGCACATGCTGATTTATGAGAGCTAATGCAGCCTCTATCATTTTGTTGCTTTGTTTGGTAAAATTTCCCCGCTTGTGTACACCGGTGGTGTAACGTTTGTGGGAAAAACAGAGGGAACGGTGTTTGCATAGTTTATAGTAGTGTGCTGGGCTGCCTCCTGTGTAATTGGCTGATTCTGATATATTTCACCTGCCAGCTATGCTAGTTCTCCTTGATTACCTTCCTACTGCTGTTTTCCCTTCCCATTGCCTTCCTGTTTAAGCCCAAGGGTGCTCAGATGTGCACAGAGCTGCTATTTCCTGGTTTACTTTTTATTTTCATTTAAAACACAGTGCGCAGCGTGCACACCCACTTAGGCAATGTAAAGAGTGCTTGGCAGCTTCAGACACACTGCCTTGCTTAGCTCTGCTAAGCTAAGGGTAAACCTGAGCCACAGGTCTCCAATAAGCTTATAGTATGCTTGCCACACCCCTCTATGATGTCAGCTAGCTCTTAGGCTTGCACCATAGTCTTCCTGCAACTAAACGGTTGGGTGCAGGCTAGCCATGAGGGGGGAATCTGGGATTCAGTATCATTCCCTTCATTTGCATAGGATTGCCTGCTAATGCCTAGTTACAAGTCTGATACTGAGCCTTTCCCCTTAGCAACCACTATTCACTGGCCATGTTGTCTTCTGCCTGCCATTGAGTATAATGGCAAAATTGTGATTTTGGATAAAATGCTTTTTTCAAGTTTTTTTTAATTTATTTTCAGGCCGATCCCATTTGCGCGCCGCTGCCCCATGCTTAAACGGCTGAAATCGGAAAAGAAAAATATTTTTTTTTATTTTTACAACTGTTTTCTGTACCAGTGGCTATATATTTGGCTATTGGCATGCTTTACACATTATATACATCCTTTATTTGGAGCTGACATGGCTCTGTTTTGTAGTTTGTAGAAATGTACTCGGTTACCAGCTGAGTACATTTCTACAGATTACACTAGTCCTGCATGGCCAGCTGCCAGCTTCTTGGATCACAAATTCACCTCATTTGCATGATTTTCACCTGCTAATGGGGTAATTTGCATACAGGAGCTGTGTCCGTGCAGGAATAGTGCAAGAGCGCTCGTGCACGTCCCAGGAGCTTGCTCCTGGATCTCTCGGCGGCCATATTGCCTCCAGCAGCTCCTGCACTATTCCTGCATGCCATGCAGAGCTTGCTGAATCCCGGGGTATGTTTTAACTCACGTTTTTTTTTTCTGGTTCAACAAAAGGTTTACTGCCAGATAAAGGGGTGACATTGGGGGCTAGTATTTCCCCTTACCATGCCAATTTATTGATGGCATACCAGGAGGAATGTATTCTAACTAAATCTTAAGGATATCAAGAGATAAAAGGATATGGTCGATTTACAGATGATATTTTGTGTGGGCACAAAATGAAGGTGATTTAATGGATTTGATTTAATACATGAATAACAGTACTTCATTTTTTTGAATTTACAGTTAATTATACTAATGAAAAAAAATCACATTTTTGAATGCAGAAAATTCAAACAGAAGAATAAAGAAAGCTTGGTGTCAAGAATACGTTATAAAAATTCAGCAAGTAATATTATGTTATATTATGACAGCATGTATTCAGGTTATATCAAGAAAAATGTTATGAAAAACCAGGTGATCAGAGTACAAATACCTGATATCAGAAGATAGAAATGTGGATGAGTTGTTCACCTCTTTACGTAAGAGATTTTTAGTTGGGGGTATCCTAATAAAATTATTCAGAATGCTATAGAGGAGATAAAAAAGACAATTTTGAAGAAGATGGACAAATCAAGAAATATTAGCACTAGTAAGGAATGGACAACAGCCATGCAAATTAAACACTTAGTAGTCAGTGAGAAAATGACAAATGCTATTAGTAATAAGTGGAGGATTCTCACTGCACATCTTGAAGCCATTCAGGATTCAGGATTTGTCAACAAGAAAGGCAAGTATTTGTTTTTAAAGGATTTGAACACTAATATTTAATGAAATGGAAATGTCAGTATTTACACTTTTAAATTGTAGTGGTTGATGAAACTTCAGAAGGGGTGGATTTTAATTGTGCTTTCACTGAAAAGACACATAAGGCTGAAAAGTTATTCACTTGTAATTCAGATTTTGTTGTTTATGCTGAAACATGTTCAGTAATTAAAATTATTATATAGGCAAGACTAATTGAAAACTTAAAGAATATATGAGCATTACAGTAAGCAAGTTTTATTTATTTATTTAACATTTGTTTACCAGGAAAGTCTGACTTGGAACAAAGCCAATTTTCAGTGTAGGCCCAGGGACAAACACTCCAGACGCATGTCTTTGTAACGTGGGAGGATAGTGGAGCACCCAGAGGAAACCCACACAAATGCAGTGTGGGGATGCAGACTCCACACAGAAGGTACCCCAGCTGAGAATTGAACCAGAGAGCCTCTTGCTGTGAGGTGACAACGCAACTGTTGCACCACTGTGCCATCATAGTTGTTCTCGAGTCAAAATCAACTCTTAGCAACTCTATGAGTAGGCCCCATATGTTTCTTGTGGCATATTACAGAAGTAAATTGTCAGGCCTTTTCTCTGCAGAAATACTGCTACTGCCCAGCTGTTCCCCAACCAGGTTTTGAACCCAGGTCTATCAGTTAGTAATCCTGTCCATTAACCTCTATGCTATCATTCCAGAGATATGAGAATTGCTACTCTATAAAAATAAAAAGAAGAAGAATGCTCTTTATAAACATTTTATAGGTTGTTCTAAATTTAAGAGGTTTATGTTTTGTATTTTAAACAGAGTAAATGGCTAGTAAAAGAGAGGGTGAATTTGAATTTAGAAAAATGCAGTGGCAAATCAAACTAAATGCAAGTCGTTTTCCAGGTTTAAATGGATTAATTAATTTAAACCAGCTTTTATAAAGAAAAGTAATAAATGATGTTGATTTTATGTTTTTAGATTTGTTTTATAAATATCATGTGACAAAGTCAGTTGATTACAAGATTGTCTTTCTAAGGCTGTGTAAAATGTTTATTTTTCAGTCTGATTAATTTTTCTGCATAAGACAAAAGCACTTATAACAGATTTTATAAAATTATTTATGGTTTTGCTGGTAAATGAATTTCAGTTTTAACCAGTAGTTTCATCCAGTTTCTTTTTCCTGGTATACAGAGTTGAGTGTGATTTTCTTTAGAAAGATGATCAGTCTGTCCCTTCTTTTCTGCTTCTAGCATGTTTCCTATCTCCTTGTCTGCTCTGCCTACCCTTGTTGACTCCCCAACTTCAGTGATGAGCTGTTCTCGAATCACATCCTTTGCTCTGACTCCTCCCACTTCTCTCTCTTTTCTATTGCAGCTCTTGATTCTTGTATGACATATACACAGAACCTGTTACCTCCCTCTATCTGTCAGAAAGTAACTGACACATGCTGTAAGCTTCCTGTTCATATTTTCCAGTTGATCTACTTCAGTTTCTAGTATTCCATTTTGACAGCAGGTTCTGACCTACATCCATTACACAGGTCTTTTAGCCACATATCCATACCACTCGTATAGCATCTGACCCACATCTGTTCCTCACATTAACTCCAACAAACTTTTCTACTTTGAGATTTTTTTTTTATTTTCTCTTAGTTATGTATTTCTGTATTTGAATGCAGTCTGTAGTGATTTATTCCACAATGTTCCATTTCATCTCCTACACTTTTCTTCCTTTTTATCAACAATCTCCCAACAGACATCCACCACACTTTTATTACTCTTTGTACTGATGACATGATGATTTACATAGCAGGTCTTTCCACCACTAGGAATAAACACCATCTAAAAAAGGGCCATTCCAAATTCAGCAACTGGCTAGAGAATCATAACCTGCCTCTTTCATGTCTTATAGACTCTGTCCTTGATCCTATCTGCTCACCTCACATAAACATGAAGCTATATTTAGCCAAACTGACCTCCTGCTTTTCTGATTCTTCCCCATACTCCTGTCCAGAGACCTGAGTTCTCCTTCCTTCACCCATACTTATAGCCTATCAACATCATCAGTTGTTTTCATCTACTCTCCTAACTCATTCTTGACCTCTGCCCTAATTCTTTCTCCCAAAATCCCACACCATTGTATTTATCCACTTTATAAAAGCTGCCCATCCTAACATTTGGATGCTTTACACTTTGCTGAATATATGGGCATAGGTTATCTATGTGTGTATAGTGTTAAAGCCATGACTATGATCAATCACCTGAAAAGTATGAGTGTTGGCACAAGCAGGAAAAGATGAGAAACAGTAGCTGATATCAGTGTGTCCATCCTGAGGAGAGGGAGTGGTGGTTCTGGTCAGCTGATTAATACCATAAGAGCAGAGGCTTGCAAGGAACACAAATAGCAAGGTCTCAGGAAGTGGACTTGGGGCTACCAAGCTTGTAACTGTAGCCCTTATGTGGCAGCATACAGATTCATGGAAAGGATACACTAGACCTTTTGCAATGACACAGATGCTCATGTTAACCACCTGGGACAAGGTTATGGCCGGAATAAAAAACTTTCTCTAATAATTTACATTAGGCCATGAGGCTTACACCTATCAAAGTATTATCCAAAAATATAACTTATCAGAAAGATTTAAGTCATGTAAAACATTTAAATTGTTAGAATGAAAATCTGAAAACATAATTTATGAGATAACTTTTAAATCATCTAAAACACATCTGAAGTATTAAATATCCTATTCAAAAATGTAAGTTATTAGACCACTTTAAGCCATGTATGACTACTCTGAACTATTAGATTCCATGTAGGATGGCTGTACTGATCAAAACCCAAAAGTATAGATACATTAGTGTTATTTTTACTAGCTGGGTGGTACAGTGGTACAGCAATTGGCACTGCAGACTCACAATGCTTGGTTCTCTGGTTGTTTTATTGGCTGAGGTGTTTGTGAGACAGCAGAAGGTCAGCAGTGGTGATGATGGCATCAAGGGAAGATTTTAAAAGGGAGCTGACAGAAAAGATGAATAAAGGAAACGAGGGCTTTTTTAGATAAAATGCAGAAAGGAGTAAAGTAGAGACAGACCTAGCTAAGCCATGAAAAGACAGGAGGGGAGACCACTGAAAATTAGTTAAACGCATACATGCTGATGGATACTATGGTGGTAGGGGTGCACTGCAGAAAGGAGCAACTGCTGGATAGACATCAAGATACAGATATAGATAATAGAAAGAGAAATGGATGCCATTAGAGAGATAATGCACAAGGGTGAGATAATTATGCTCCCAGAGTCCTTGGAAATCCTGCCAGTGTGTGTATGTGTGTGGTCATACTCTCTGATGGAAACTGGTGGAGATCATCAGTAGATCAGTGGGTACTGCAGAAGTGCCTAAGGACTGGAAGAAAGGAAATGCAGAATTCTTGTACAGGTGAGGGAGAATAGGTAAAAATCCATGGAACTGTAGACCTTTTATCTTAACAGCAGTGGCAGGGAAAAAATACATGGCGGTATCTTAAGGGGATGGCTTACAGTATTTCCAAAGGATAACAGTCTCTAACACAACAATTTATCTGAGCTCATGGGCAGAAGGAGTTGTCAGTCACATTTGATCCAGTTTTACAAATAAGGTTGCAGGTTAACATGAGAGGGTATACAAGTAAACATGATCTACCTGGACTTCAGCAAGGTATTTTACTTGTTCCTACACAAAAGGCTGACAGGAAAACTAGACAATTTGGTAGTAGGACTAGAATTGAGGAAATGGGTTGGTGCATGGATGAATGGTAGGACACAGAGGGATATGATGTGGGGAATTAAGAAAGTGCCTCATGGGGTGGTGTGTGGGTCTGTTCTGGGTCAATTCCTTTTTATCACATTTGTCTGAAATGTATATGAAGGAAAAGAGAACAGGATCACCATTTTTGCTGATCACGCAATGATGGGTAGAGCGGTGGAGAGTGTCAGGAAGGAGTTTAGAGTAGGATTTGGAAAGGCTGATTAAGCAGACAGGAATGTGACATTTGAGGTTCACTTGTAAACACATACAATGTACTGTATCTGGACCGCATCAGCTATGATGTGAAGTATCAAGTTAGGGAGTGGAACTGTTGACACAAGAGCAAGAAAGGAATCTGTAGCTGTTGGTAATCATACTGGATTTCACACCAGCTGAAAAACAACTAGAGAGTGGTAAGAGCAGCAGACATAATGCTGGGGTGTATCCTCAGGGGGTAAATGCCATATACAAAGATGTAATACTTCCCTTCAGCAGATCCTTGGTCAGACTATATCTTAAAAACTGTATGATTTTGGAGGCTGCCCAAGGAAACTGACATCAGGCTGCTGGAAGGAATGCTAAACAAAAACAAGTCAATGTGATCTCAGAGACACAATAATAAAGACTATTGCAATTAAAATATATCCCTGCAGTCAAACAGATACAAGAACACACATGACCGAGTAGCCATCCCTGAGAAAACAAAACCCAAGAAGGAAATGGATCTTGAACTAATGAAGGGAAATCTGTCAGTACACTGGTAAGGCTGTAAACTGCAAGAGGCAATCAGGTAGCTGAAGATCACTCAGATATGAACATACTGGCCTGTGAACACACACAAACACATACGCACACAGTGTACAGCATTGGTAGTAGGATAACAAGTTTTTTTTTAGATAGAACCTAGCTGTTTTCTACTGGTCTGTAGTAGTAAGATTCCCAGTAGGTTGAATTTTTTTGTGTCTTCCCTTTCTGACTTTGCTGAGGGCAGTGGACTACACATGCAATCAGTCCTATGCCAGTAACTATTACTATAGTTATAACCATCAAAATCTATCATCACAGCTCAGAGCCAAAGCTTATAGTAAAAAATTCTACTGGGGGACACAAACATTTTAAGCCTTACAGCATTAGATAGGCAGTCCTCACTAGGAGCCCAAGGTCCAATGAAACAGGAATACGCAGGATGCAGGCCAGAGTCCATAAAAGGAGAACTAGGCAGTGCACTGCTATGGCTTCTGCAGCAGTGTTCAAGGAGGTAAGCTACCATAACCTCACAGATTTGCTTCATTGCTGACAGAAATGAGGACATGCCATGTTTTGTACAGTCCCTGTAATGGCAATTGCTCAAGATAACTGTGCAATTAACACCAGTAAAATAAAGAATTGAATATAGTATACCCATGACTTTTAAACAATGGTCAGTTGTCATTTATTTTTTTATCAAGTATTAGAAATTTGAAATAGATTGTTTGTACACTACAGCATACCAAATATTTTTAATTGCAAAGAAATATGACCAGATTAGCTCACTATCCCCATTGGGGTGATACCCCTTTCTCCATGACTTGGAAACATGAAAAAGAGTTGTAAGCCCATTTATTGCACAGCAGCAGAGAGCTAAAATTAAGGACTTATATCACTGAGGAGAGACTAAATGTTATCTGTCTTAATATATATTACATCTGCTACTAAAATCCCCTAAAGTACGTAACACAGTGGAGTTCTCTCCCGCCAGCTGATGAAGGGCATGCTGTCTATTGATGTTAAATTATTCTCCTAGCAGTACTTGTTAATGAACTTACACCTGCCAACTAGAGAGATTGTCACAGCAAATAAGTATGTAATGAGTATCTATTCAGAATTAAAGATAATAATTTCTCCACCAAAAATACCAGCAACTGACTCTCCTGAGGCACAGATCAGTGTCAATAAATATTTCTCTGTTTTGGCTCACCTTCCATTACAGCAGACCAGCCCACAGCAAAACCTTGAACAGAGGTTCATAGGTTCATAGGTTTATACTAGGCTATCTGCCCTGAGGCATTTATAAGCCTAGCCCAAATTTTTGTGGCTTACGCCACCCCTTATATGAAAAAATACTGTGCCCATTAGTTTGTTGTGCCTCTGTCCAGCAGTGACACAGAGATGATTCCCGGGATAAACCTACGATCTCCCATCCACAGGTCAAGATTTCTCTTGAACAGAGCCAGCGAGGTGCTCTGCCTCACATGGACCGGGATTTTATTCCACAGCATAGGGAGTCTCTGAGTGATAAATCTATCCCTCCAGCACGTCCTATTTATATCCGTGCTAAGGTTTAAGTTGCTTGCTCTAGTGGTTTTGGTGGATTTGGATTTTTGAGGTGGAGCATGTCCATTAATTCCGGGTTGGACATGGCCTTGTATGTCAGGCACATGTCACCTCTGAGCAGACGGTATGCAACTGAATAGAGCTGGAGTTTCTTCAATCTGGCAGCATATGACAGATTTTGGAGTCCCTTTATCCTTTTGGTGAGGAACTTTTGGGGTCTCTCCAATTGCTGCAGATGTCGGGTGAGATACATCCCGAATGGGGCATTGTACTCGATCATTGGTCTGATAAGTGAAGAGTACAGGGATACAGGTCAGAATGTTTGCTGCTCACTGTATCCATGGACCGATATTTCTTCAGGTTTCTTCTCTTCTTCCAAATTCGTTCAGCTTCAGGGTTGCAGTCTTTGCTTTCTTTGGCCCCTGAGAAGATAATAAATTTTCTTGGTTGCTGGCACAGTCTGTTAGACCATTAGAAAAAAAGGGAATAAAAGAAAGCACAAAGCAGCTTATTGCTTCTTCTTTCACGATGGGCAGCTTCTTTTGGTTTGCATAAGTGATAACAGCAGACAGCCACAAACAGATGCTTGAATTTTCATCATCACAGCCCCAACAGATTTAGAGCTTTCATGATGATTCTTCTTTTTCTTCTTCTTCTTCTTCTGTCAGATTAACAGAATTAGATTATGGTCATCTCACAAAATATCTCTTGTTCCTAACTGTGCACCTTTACCTGCTTCATGTATAGTGTAAGTTGTGATGCCAAATCAGAGAAAGCATCCAAGGTGGCAGCTACTTAACTTACAGGTCTGTACAGTGACACTGTCCCCTTGGCCCACAGTGACTAATAAGGAATTGCCTTTAACAGACCAGACCTAATGGAGAACATATACTTCCTTCTGCTAATCTGGTATGTAATATGTGGTTTATGGCATTTCCCTAACTCTCTTTCCTTATGTGTCTCTGCATCCATTCCTGATTTATTTGTACCATAAATTGTGGAACCAAATTAGAGTTAGCATAAGAAGTGGTTTACTGTCATTTTACTGGTGTACTTGGTTGAATCCACTTTGCATGAAGTCTGAAACTCGAACACTGAAAATGTCAAACTCTGATATTTCTGTCTTGCCCCTGTCTTCACCAATATTAATGCTTGTTCCTAGGTCAAATTTGGTATGTATTTTGGCTATATCGGAATTCAGCAATGTGACTTTTCGCGGACGTGAGTCGATGATACAATCATTTGACTGAGTGCACTTCAGTAAAATGATAGTAAACCGTAAGAAGTAGCAGCTCTTAACATGCAGCCTTCCACAGTGACGCTGATCCCCTGGCTCATATGAACCAATCAGGAGACTTTTTTTACAGACTAGACCTAATGAAGAACACATATCTCCTTGTGCTACTCTGGTCTGTGATGTGTGGCCCATGATGCTTGTGTTATAGATTTGAAACTAAAAAAGCCCAGTAAAATGAACTGCAATTACTAGACTTAGAGTAAATGAGGTGGTGACAAGTGGAATATACTGTGAGGCTAGTTGATATGAGACTATGTATGTCCCTGCTTCCCATAATTACATAATTAATCTGTTGACTGTGGGGTTCTGTTGAGTGTTGACTAATGACTGGTGCCAGAAGCATGGCCTCAAACTGAATTCCAAGAAATGCATCATTATCCCCTTTGGGGAAAATGGCATCCCCACTAATTATCACATTAATAACAATGTACTAAGTGTGCAATCAGTCGTGAGGGACTTGGGCACCCAGGTTGATAGCAACCTCACTTTTGACCACCACGCTGCTTCCATCGTACTCAAGGCTTTTTACATGGCCCACCTCATAAATAAGGGTATTTCATCCAGGAACAAGGAGGTCATAACATCCCTGTACTCCTCCCATATCAGACCCATTATCGAGTACAATGCCCCCTTCGGCATGTACCTTGCCAAGCACATGTAGCAGTTGGAGAGACCACAGAGGTTCCTGACCAGGAAAATCCAGGGTCTCAAACATCTATCCTATACAGATAGGCTAAAAGCCCTGTCCCTCTACTCAGTCTCATACAGACTGCTCAGAGGTGACCTGTGTCTGGCATACAAGGCCATCTCAGACCCAGCCTTGATGGAGTTGCTGCATAACAGTAAGACAAACTCCACTTGAGAAACCCGCACACAAAATCTCAACCTGGTCTGTGACATTAATAGAGAAAATCCGGGGTCTCAAGCACCTATCCTATATAGATAGGCTAAAAGCCCTGTCCCTCTACTCAGTCTCATACACACTGCTCAGAGGTGACCTGTGTCTGGCATACAAGGCCATCTCAGACCCAGCCTTGATGGACTTGCTGCATATCAGTAAGACAAACTCCACTCGAGAAACCCACACACAAGGTCTCGACCTGGTCTGTGACATTAATAGAACTTGTTGGCGGGATAGATTTGTGTCCCAAAGACTCTCCCATTTGTGGAATAGACTCCCTCTCCATGTCAAGAAGAATACCTCTCTAGCCCTCTTTAAGAGGCACCTGGACGACATATGGGAAACAGAAAATACACCCCTGGGATCCTACCTGTGCCCCTGCTGGACAGGGGAAACAGGTGCTGACTTTGAGGGAACATGGCCGAAATTCTTGGCTAGACTTATAAGGGCCTTTGGGCCAATAGCTTAGTATCATCCTATGAACCTATGAGTGACAGTGAAAGGATAGGGGCAGGGCAGTCACAATGATGCTAAGAGACAAGGTAGAACCTTATGGAATGCTCAAAGAGAATGGAGGACATGGTATGCCTAAAGAGGCAGAAAGAGTTTGTTTCATTATTTGGAGATAGAAAATGGAAATGTAGACTCACATGATCTGTTATGTAGAAAAACACATACAGGATGTTCATTTTAGAGGAACAGAAAGTACTTGGGGTACAGTATTTTTTGGAGATTCATAGAGGAAGTCATCTATAAGAAGTGTGGCAAAGGATGAATGCAAGTGAGAGGGAGTGATAGTTTAGTGTTTTTTTTTTTTTTTTTTATGATAAAGCCAACTTAGGGTTCAGAGGACCACACAGTGGTACAATCAAGAGTGAAGGTTAGCTGCAAATAGGCAGTTTTCTTGTAAATGTGGTCCAGTTTATTAATACAGACATCAGATTTTAGCTTTTATTCTAGGGTTAGATCTGTGAGTTTGGCTAATCTAACAGTGATGAGAAGCCAGTTGTGTAGGGTAGTAATTAAAGATATTTGCTGGCTTACTGCTGGTAAACTTAATACAGGTGTACCGCAAAGGTCTATGCTAGGTCAAGAGTCGGATCATGCTCAAATGGGGTCCTAAGCAGGGTAATGGACTAGCCCCCCCACACAGCTATTCCAGTGTCCCATTACTTGACCAAGTTGACTGTCTCTCTCCAATTACCATAAACACTTTTCAAACCTGTCACTATGTAAATTATGTTCTTCTTTAGTTTTTCATTGATTATAGTGATTTGGATTTAATTTAAAACTTATATTTCAAATTTTATAGCACAATCACGGATAGTCATTTGCTAAACAAAACAGTCGTACACAGAAAACAGATTTTGCAGGAGCAGTAGTAAACTTTTCTTACCATGAAGCTCACACTCATTGAAAATGCATATGGCCAGTGGCAGTTTGTGTACTTTGTGTCTTGTGCAATTTTCAAGCCATGGGCTCCCTGCACACATTTTAGGACCATGCATAAATGCGTGTGTTCTTTGATTCACTTTCCTGATTGTTTTAAATTGTTTTTCTGGTTTAATAATGACAAAAATACCTATTTTAGAACATTTCAACCATAAAAGGACACTTGAATTGTTGTCACTATAATCCACCAATATCCATAATCAGTAATTATGGCCACTTTATTAACTGTGTACACAGCACATGTCTATGATACAAATGCCCATATTAAAGTAATCCAAATTGCTTTACACAAATGTACACTAAGCTTGCAAAGAAAGACTGATGGCTTTTTAACTTTATTAGCTCAGCAGGGCCAATCATTTTTATCCAAAGACATTCCCCAAACCCAGTAATTCTAGCTACATTGCTGACTGCATCCCTCTCAGATGCTTGCATCAAGCAATACATAAACAATAAAAAAGAGCAAAATGTCATATTTCAAATTTGTTTCACACTCACATACACAGTAGCCAAAATATTCCAACTTAATTCAGACACACACACACACACACACACACACACACACACACACACACACACACACACACACACACACACACACACACACACACACACACACACACACACACACACACACACACACACAGTCCTACAAAGCCAGGTTAAACACTGTTTAAAAATGACCAGGTGATAAGAACATAACATGCTTTTATTCTCAGCGAGTTCCCCCCACACAACAGCATTTATATACACTTTGGTCACTTTGTACACTGTGGATAAACTACATGAAACCGTATAAATATCATTAGCATTATACCTTAAGATCCATCCATGTGTAGCACAGTTTAAATAGAAGAGTATTTATTTATTTATTTATTTTATACAAGAAACTCCTTTGTTAAATTATCATGTATGACACAGGCAATCTTACATTTATATAAATAAAAATAAACCATACCGACACAATCTCACTTGCAAACATTATACATTGCAAATCATGCTGACACAACTGTAGCTGCAAACATTATACATCACTTATAATATATCCAGTCATTGTCAGTCAGCCATTGCATAGCTCATTCAGTTCCTGTCTTGTTTTAAACCTCATTCCTCCTCTGCATTAATTGATGCCACACTTCCCATTTTTCTTATGTAATAGGCTCCTACCCTTTTCTAAAGATATCAATTCCAGTTGTTTTATCCCTGTTACTATCTTCGCTACGTTTAGTAAAGAGGGTTTAGGCTTTGATTTCCATGTTCTAGTAATTGCTTTTTTGGCAGCCATCATAATTAGACTTAACAAAGCCTTACTATGTCTAGGCAATTTTGATTCTGTATCATAGCTCAAAAAATGATTTCCTTAGTTAAACCAATTTGCTCACTCAGCATCTCCAACAGAGCAATATGCAGGGGATCTTTAAAGTCTGCCAACTCATTACACTCCCAGAAAATATGTTCACCGTTATCTTTTTCTTCCCCATTACACCTCAAATGTTTGTTGTCTACCTGAGGAAAAATTCTTTGGAGTCAGCTTGGGGTATAAATACCTACGTAAACACTTCCAAGCAATGATCCTAAATCTTCTATACTTTGTTGCATATTTGGGAGACATACATATATCCCCCCATTTTTTCTTTTAGTTATCATGCAGTATTTTATATGCTCTACTAATTATTCCTTTCTTAATGGCAACTTCTGTTCTAGGTTCTACTAAAAGCTCTACCAGTGCTAGCCTTTCATTTAGGACGCCCCCCATTTCTTTCTCTATACTCTGGTATCATTCCTTGATAGGGAAAGCAATCTCTAATCTGTAGTCCAAATACGTTCTTGGCATCTTCCCATTCTCTTACCTTTCCCTCTCTAGTTATTTGCTCCCAATAACTTGCTCCTTTGCCAGTTTTCTCCAATAAATTCCAGCCCCCTCTTGCCCGTCTGTATCCCTAGTTGCAGTCATTCCTATCAGCAGAATCTCCTTTCTATAGTCCCATGTTGGCTTAGTTCTTAGAATACTTTCTGCTACTTTATGAATATAATATTCTGTATGATTATTATTATTCTCCTGAAAGGTCTGCATCCAGAATCCCAGGCTGTCATTGTTTCTTGAGCTTCCCCACTTGTTTCATCATTATCTCTTTCCACTTTGAATTATAGCTTTCTGCTTGTGCTATGTATAGGAGCCTTAACTGTGTTGCTCTGAAATACCCCTTCATATTGGGTAATGCCAATCTGCCCTGGTCTATTGGAAAAATAAGCTTATCCCACTTGCCATATTCCCCTCCCAGATGAAATCCTTCAGCTCTTTATTAATTGCTATCCAGAACTTTTCCTCTGGTTGATAAAAATAAATGCCTGACCAGTGTATAAGACTAAAAGGACTAAAAAGATTTTAACTGCTTGTATCTTACTATCGATACCCATATGACAGAGCTTCAGTTTTCTCAGTTTATATATTATTTTTTTGTATAACCTCTTCCAACTTATCCTTAGTGGCCACACCTGTATCATTTTTAATCCATACTTCTAAATACTTCATTTTATCATGTCCCCATAAGTATGGATATTGCAGAACTACTTCATATGTTACATATTTTATTGCTATTGCCTTTGTTTTATCTTCATTAATTTTGTATCCCAAAAAGATTTGAAACTGTCTCAATATGTCCCACAGCACTGTTATGTCCTCTCCTGGTTTTGTCAGGTAGAAAATAATGTCATCTGCAAAGAGAGCCAGCTTTTCTTGACTACCATACTAATTCTGAGTCCCTTATTTATTTATTTATTTTTTTTGCCACTGGTTCTAAATATAATGCAAATGACAAAGGTGAGAAAGGACACCCCTGTCTGGTTCTTCTGCTCAAGCAGAGATTATCAGAGAGGATACCACCAACTTTAATTTTCAACTCCAATCCCTCAAATATTCTCCTAATCAATCTTATAATTTTATCAGGGAATGCAAATGCTTCCATGGCTCTGCTCATAAAGTTCCAGCTTACTCTGTCAAATGATTTCTCTGCATCAAGACCCACCAACAACAATGGTATTTCCTTACATTTTGCTTCCCTCTGGATCATCAGTGTTCTGTTAATGTTGTCAAATGTTTGCCTCCCCTCCACAAAACCACATTGAAACATATCTATCAATTTTGGCATCACTTGTGCTGTTCTTTTAGCCATGACAGACATAAACACTTTATAATCATGGGTTAGTATTGAAATGGGCCTGTATGAAGCTGGATCTGATTGATCTTTACTCTCTTCAGGTATTACAGCTGCCACCACTTTATTCTAAGATGTTGACACTTCTCTTCCTCTTAAAATACTGTTAAACAAAACTTTCCAGATCTTTATCAGCTTTTTTCCTTCTAGCCTCCAAACTTCCATAGGAGTATTATCTATTCATGTGGACTTTCCTGTAGATTGGTTATTCATCACAATTTTTATCTCATCTCCTCCTATCCTAACTGTTAGTATTTTAGCCTCTTCTGTCTCCAACCTTGGCATAGTTAATTCCTCCATAAACATTTCCGTTTGTACTTTTTCTTGATTTCCATATTTCTCTGCTTTATATAGACTTTCATAGAATTTCCAAAATATTTCTAATACTTCTACATGATCCCTTGTTATCTTCCTTGTTATAGGCCCCTTAAGCCTGGTGACAGCCCTATCTACTTCCTGTTCCCTGAGTAGTTGTGCTAAAAGTTTTTGTGCACTAGAGTTACTAAAAAAAAAAAAGTTGCTTAACAGCAGTCTTTCTAAACTCATGCATATTATTGAGGTAATCCTGTATTTTCTGTTTATCATTCTGCAGTTGTTCCTCTTCTTGTTCTGTGAGATTCCCTTATTTTGCAAGACTTTAATATTTGTCAGTCCCAATAAATAATTCTTGTTACTTCTTAACCATATCTCCTTTTCTTTTATTTCCTCCCTTATTTTAAACTCCACTTTAATTTTATCCCACTCTCTAGCTATATTTTCAAAAGAAATTTCTATATACTCTAATAGCTCCTGAATAATTTCCACTAGCCATTCCATAAATTCATCTCTTTTCAACAGATAGGTGGGAAAGCACCAGTGTCTCACTGTTATTTCATTACCCTGTGTTTTTATTTTAGTTATTATTGGTGCATGATCTGAAATAGCTATTGGGTGCATATCAAAACCTTCAATTAAATGCACATGTTCCTGTGAAATATAAATTCTGTCTAGCCTAGCCCAGTTTTTGTATTTTGGGGAATAATTTGTAAATTCACTCTAAACTCATATTACTGAATTCACATCTTCCGTGCCAAATATTTTCATACATTTTTAATAAAATCTAACCTCCATTGTTATATTTTCCCTTCTGGGCCCCCAACACATCTTCACTATTGCAAATCAAATTCCAGTCCCCAGTTATAAGTAATATTCCTTGCTGAAAGCTAATTATTTCTCACAGAATTTTCTTAAGTTCCATTATAGCAGTTTTTGATGGAATATAAATACAGTGTACTCTCCTCCCTTACCAGTAGACACTTAGTTCTACAAATCTACCACTGTTGTCTTTTTTATCCACTTTTATTACTATTGAAGGTCTTCTTGCAATTAATATAAGTACTCCTCTCTTCATTTACCCCAGGTATTCTGCTGAATAATCATCCTGAAATCCTTCCTTTATCAAATTCACATGTTTAATTCTTTCCAAGTGTGTCTCCTGTAGCATAACTATTTGCACTCTACATTTTTTAATATAGTTCACTATTTCTTTTTTGTATTTATCTGTGAGATCATTAACCTTTAAAGACATCGTAAAAAGTGTCATATTGGTGAGAGATTATTATTCCTACCTTTTATGTATAACAGCTTTTTTGCTAAATGTCTAGTTTCAGCTTTTGTATTACATGTATGTACTGTTTTGAAGGTTAATCTTTTATATAGTTGTTTCTTATCATCTCCATTTGTGACTATGTCATATCTTACAGCACTTTTTGTTTTATTGAAAACCCTCAAACAAAAATGGACACACACCCAAAACGCCGGATCTGATGGATCTTTACCATCTTCAATGTACATATTCAAATATTGAAGTTTTACCCTCCTAATCAGAATAAATGTTCCAAACTGACAGCCACACACACAGACTTGAGCTAACCTAAAGGAAAACTTATCCATGCTATCACACATGATATAGCCTGTGGTTATATTAAGTGCTGTCTGTTTTTATCTTATCTTTATAGCTCTCTCAGCTGCAAAAACACTTGAATTCTTTCAGAAAACATTTTCTTCAAGACATTTCTCTTTATCAGATTGTCTGTTAGAAGCATGAGAACCAGACACAAAACTGTTTACTATGAAAAAAATGTATAAGGAGAAGGATAACACTTGCACCACACCTCCAGCCTCACAGACATACTAAACCAGCACTGGCAAAAAATACACATAAATACACAAAATCATACTCGGAGGCTCTAAATAAAAACCTGCAAAAGCATCACAGACCTCCAAAGCAGACACCCAAAAAACCTGCACCTCCCGTCACAAACCAGACAACACATAAAACACAAAATCAGTGTGCCGCACAATCACAGCCCTTAAGGTGAAATAACATACCTAACACACTAGTAATAGGCAGCTCTATAGTCAGGCACACTGACATCCCACTCACTAGGCTGGACAAGGAGAAGGTTACTGTTAGCTGCCTGTCGGGAGCCAGAATCTGCCACATAACACAAGCACTCAGGTCACTCCAGAACAAGTACAAATATGACTCTGTCATTGTTCATGTTGGTGTGAATGACCTGAGATGTACCTCCCTGGACTACATGAAAAGAGACATGGAAGAGCTCTCTGATCATGTAGCCCAGGTGGGTATTACCCTGACCCTGAGTAGCATCCTGCCTTCACCAAGAATGATACCGCAGTATAAAAAAATGATCAATTTCAACAATTGGCTAAGCTTCTGGTGTCATTCAAAGGGGATCCAGTATCTGTCAGCCTTGGACAACATTCTCGACAGGCCTCGTTGCTTCGCAAGAGATGGCTTGCACCTGTCACCCCTAGGCTTTTGAATACTAGCCAAGGCTCTTGCTGCCCCCATAGTGCCTTTCTTTTAGGCAAGGCTCAAAAGTCAAACCCACCTCCATAAACAGCACAAATAAAAATATGAGGGTTATGCTACTCAATGCCAGGAGTTTAAATCTCAAAATGCACGTGCTCGAAGCACTCCTCAGTATGGAGAACGTCGACATCTGTGCAGTAACTGAAAACTGGTTTAAGGCTCCACAGAGCACCCCAGCATTACTGGGCTACAACTCATACCACACATTTCGGCCACAGAACATGGACCGAAACAGAAAAGGAGGGGGTGTATCCATATTCATCAAGGATACCTACACCTCCAGGTTAGTGGCACAGCATGATACCTCTGAGATCATCCATGTGCAACTAACATCAGGCAAATCTGCAATGCAAATTGTGGCCTACTACAGATCACCCCTCCATGACCCAGGACCACCACTCCGCCTTTCTGGAGACACTGGAAAACATGAAGGTCCTACCGAACACCCTGATATTGGGTGATTTCAATTAATCTACTGTTAACTGGAAAAACTACTCAAGTACAAACTCCCAGTTCCAGCGCTTCCTGGAATTTATCAACTCAAATGCCCTGGATCAGCTGGTAAACTCCCCTACCAGAGGTGAAAACATATTGGACCTGGTCATCATCAACATGGGTGACAGGTGTTCCACACCGGAGGTCAACCCGTCACTCGTTAGATCAGACCATAAACTAATCACTCTGGATATCCACACCATACCACCACCTCCAACCAAGGAAACCACAGTGAAAAACTTTTCTATAGCAAACGTCACCTTACTTAAGACAGAGGTGGTAAGTTTCACATCCCCCACGCTAAAGGATAACAGTGTCTAAGATGCAGGAACCTTTACAAATGCACTCTATGAGCACCTACAAGGATGCATGGATCATGCCATCCCTAGCAAAACCAAGACTCACTCTCCAAAGAGAAGGAAACCAGTCTGGTGGACCCATGCCATAAACAGGCTATACAATAGATGGAGGAAACTAGTTCAGAGAAAAAGCAAATCCCAGGAAGGAAAGACATCCCTGATCAGTATCAGTAAGAAACTAAGGTCCCTCATAAAATCCTCCAAGGCTAACTTCGAAAGAAAAATAGCCAAGGATTCGAAAGATAACCACAAAGCCTTCTTTAGCTATGCCAAAAATCTAAGTGGCAACTCGCAGATATGCTCTGAGCTAGCACAAAATATACTGAACCCACTGATATTGCCAACATCCCGGCAGATAGATTCAGTGCAAACTTCATCCCCCTCTCACCCCCAAAAGGGCCCACAACAATACCGGAAAAGTGTAGTGTCCCGGAAATCACAGATGCACAGGTGAAAACAGCCTTTCAAAAGCCAAAAGCACAGCATCAATGGGGCCAGATGGTGTCCTAGGCTGCGTTGTGCATGAACTACAGAACGAACTAACCCCCCACCTAAACACACTGTTCAACATCAGCCTCTCCACAAGCTACATTCCCATAGAATGGTGCACAGCAATGGTTATTCCGCTCCACAAAGGAGGGGCCACAACTGACCCTGGTAACTATCTCCCCATAAGCCTGACTAGCCTAGTCTACAAGGCTATGGAGCGCATCATCATGGAACTCATTAACAAAGACATTGGGAACCTCCAAACTTTTGACCCAACCCAGTTTGGCTTGTTAAGGGCAGATCATGCCTACTAAACCTGGTTGACTTCTTCAAGACAGTCACCAAGGCCACAGATGAGGGGAAGGTAGTTCACACAGCCTACCTTGACCTCACCAAGGCTTTTGACACCATTCCCCACTCAGGAATTATAGAAAAACTCACCAGCCTGAACATAAACCCCTATGTCACGAGATGGGTTGCCAACTGGCTTACAGACAGAACTCATTCTGGAAGAATAGCGGGCTCCAGGTCCGACTCTAAACCAGTCACAAGTGGTGTCCCACAAGGCTCAGTCCTGGGATCCCTACTGTTCAGCATATACTTCTCAGAAGTACATGCAAACACAGGAGGACTATGGCTAACCAAGTTCGCCGATGACTGCAAACTGGGAGCCATAATTGACTCTCCGGCTGACACGGATATTCTCCAAAAGGGCCTTTCTGAGACGGACACCTGATGTCAAAGTCATGGCCTCAAGCTAAATGCCAAAAATGCATAGTCATCCCGTTTGGGAAAAACAAAACACCCATAAATTACCACATAGGTGGCAGCCCCCTTAATACAGAAGAGGTAATAAGAGATCTGGGGACCCAGGTAGATAGTAATCTCTCCTTTGACAATCATATTGCCAAAGTAGTTAGGAAATCCTTCTATGTAGGCCATCTAATTACTAAAGGGTTCGCATCTAGAAATAAAGAGGTTATAGTGCCCCTCTACTCATCACTCATCAGACCCATCATAGAGTACAATGCCCCGTTTGAGATGTACCTCACAAGACACTTCCAACAGCTGGAAAGACCACAAAAATACCTCACCAAATGGATTACTGGCCTCAAACATTGTCCTATGCAGCCTGACTGGAAAAACTCCAGCTGAACTCAGTGGCATATCACTTACTCAGAGGTGATCTCTGCCTGACTTACAAAGCCATGTCCAACTCAGAATTGATGGACATGCTCCACCTAAAGAAATCCAAGTCACTGTGAGCCACTCACTCTAGTGAGCTAAACCTTGCCACAACAATAAATAGAACATGCTGGAGGGATAGATTCCTGTCACAGAGACTCCCCATGCTTTGGAACAAAATTCCTAACTACATTAGGCACAGCCCCTCACTAACAACCTTCAAGAAAAACCTTGACGAGTGGATGGGTAACAGAAAATACACCCCTGGGATCACTTAATTGGCTCTTCTTGACAGAGGCTCAGTTAATTAATCAATGGGGTGGCGAAAGCTGACACACACTGGCTAGGCTTATAAATGCCATCGGGCAGATAGCCTAGTACCTATCTATGAACCTATAATATTCAATATTCTTTTTCATTTACTTACTTTCTTTTTAAACGTGTTACTAGATTAAGTTAATGGCCTTAACCCATTCATTCCCCTATGCAAGAATGAGAACAAACACACTTGTCTTTATTTTGTCATGCTCTTTTAACCAGATATTTCTTTTTACATTGTAGTGACTACATTTCTTAAAACTGAACAAGGAGAAAGAGAGATGAAGGGTGAAAAAAAAACAGGAGTACCTATTTACATTAGTATCACCAGCACACTTAAAATAACTAAAAACACTTTATAACGTGCAAAGAAAATCATGCACTATTTAAATAGTACTATTAAGAAAAAATGTTGTTTACCTAGAGTTAACTTTCTCCTTACACTTCCTGTCTCCTGATTATTTTTCTGAACATTAATTACATGAAGTAGGGCATATGCTTTAGTGTCCTATACAAGTATAACAAAATCCAAAAAAGTCCAACATTTCCAGATTTTTTTTTTTGTTCTGTCATGTTTCACAAATATAATTATTGCTTTGTAATCCCACATTTGTCAGTTTTCAAGTTACTGATTTATTTATTTGTATTTGTTTACCAGGAGGTCCACTGGGCCAGAGCAAGTCCAATTTCAGTGCAGACCCGGGGAGAAAAGCTACAAATTCCGACATTATACAAATTACAAAGAAGCAATACAGAAAACTAGACAGTATACACACATAAAATACTAGGTTACAGAGAACATGCAAAAAATGAAAATTTAAATGTGCAGGGCATACAATGCATATCGACCCAATGCCATAGATTATACAGTATATTTGTGAACATTGCAGTAGCTACTGGGTAGAGAAGAGAAGATGGTAACAGATTGATTAGAGACTGAAAGTAGGGTAGAGGCATTTGAGCCTTTATTCTCTAATTTTATTCCCCAAGCATTAATGACATGAAGTAGGGCATATGCTTTAGAGTTCCCTGCAAGCTTAACAAAGTCCAAGAAAGTCCAATATTTCCAGATTTTCTTGTTCTATTCCTGTTTATCTGCTTCTCCCAAACCCTGTCTCTGCTTCATTTCCAATGTACTCTCCATTCTTCTAGTCAACTCTTGTGATTTTTCCCTCTCAAGCATTTTCCATTGAAACACTGGAAAATGTTTCACTGATATAGTCTTCCTGTGGTCTTCAGTACCAGAAGAACAAAATGGAAACTTTCCTGTTTCACAGCTCAGTTTTTGTTGGACAGACTTTTGTATTTTTTCCTTAGCATGTACTTCATCAAAAATGATTTTGTTCTTCCAGGTAAAAATATTTTAAAGATAGCTGGGTACAGCAGTTTTAATCTCATGGCTACTTCTCAACATTCCCTGAATAATGGGATAAATTTACTCCTCTTCTGCCTGGTGTACAATGAGTAGTCATTCTCCACAACCTCTACTGTCTCCCATTTTTTATATTTTGTCCTTCTACCAGTTTTGTCAGAAACAGCTCCTTCTTCTGATAGACTGCATCTTTACTATTAAAGGTCTCGACTGTTCTGTTGTAGCCAGATTTGGAGCATACATACAATGTGCCCTTTCAATTAACAGTTTCTGTTGTGGAATACCAGTCCAGTTGCTTATTTGTGCTTTCATAAAATGAATGCAGTCTGTTCCTTCCAGCTTCTCAGGTACAGCAAAAAAATCTCAGGTTTTCCCTGTGTGCTCTATTCTCTAATTTATTTATTTATTTATGTTTGATGACCGGGGAAGTCCACTGGGCCAAGAAGAGCCCATATTTAGTGGAAGCCCAGGGAAAAGCTCCACAATAATTGCACGTTACATTTCACATGTTACAAAAGGCCATAGTTCATACAGCTAATTAAACATTTACAGATAAGCTCCATGATATTTGCAATTGGCTTTTCATGATGTTACAAAAATGAAAATATATAATTCAATACAGAAATTTCAATATTTTTGTTATAAACTCAATTGTAGGTTTAACATTTTCAAAATATATAGCTACTAGCCATTAATAGGTTAGGAAAATATTATGCATGGAGAGGGTAATATTATATTTGAGATTGGAGAGTATAGTACAGTATTAGAGAGAAAATTAGTTTTAATTAGGGGAGGGATTGTTTTGGATGGGATGAAGTAATATTAGAGGTAGTTGGATGAGTCAGTGCAAGGTGGAATGGGGGAGGTTACGTTGGAGCGTGGCAAGGGCATTCCCATTTGGAAGAAAGATGAGAGAGTAGCTGAGATTTGAAATTTGTATGGTTAGGTAGGTTGCATAGACATGTGGGGAGAGAGTTCCACTGTTTATCTAAGGAGTGGGACAGCAGTAGATGGTCAGGAGGTCATGCAGGTTTGTGGACCTGAAGGAAATTTAGTTTTTTGGATTTGAGTGAGCGGTTGGGAATGTAAGGTTTTAAGGAAGTAGCGAGAGCTGGGCAGTTGGCAGGTTTAAAGATGAGCTTGTGGGCAATGGTGAGTTGTAGGTAACTGAGGTAGTTGTGTAGTTCAAGCCAGTTGAGGGTGAGGAGGGAGTGGCAGTGGTGAGATGAGTTTTTTGAATTGGTTGCAAATTTGGAGATCTTATGGTAGAAGGATTCAAGTTTGGACCGAAGGCCAAGATGGTGATTGGTGAAAAGAGGAGCACCATACATAAGGGAGGGGAGTAGGAAGTTGTATGCAAGAGTCTGATGGGTAGAGGGGCTTAGGAAGTGATTGTGCTTGCAGAGGAGACCTAACTTTTGCTGGATTGTCTTAATTGTGGAGTGGATGTGGGTGTCAAATTTTAGTTCTTCATCAATAATGATGCCAAGATGCTTGGTGTTGGGAACAATTCCAATGAGGGTGTTGTTTTGGCTCTGTATAGTGAATGTGGATTTGTTAATGGAGTTTTGGGTAGGGGAAAAAACATTAGTTTGGTTTTATTTGCATTTAGTGCCAGATGGTTAGACTGCATCCAGGTTTCTGTTTTGGAGAAGGCTAGTTGTGTTTTTGCTAGGAGCTTGGAGGAGGAGAAGGCTGAGCAGATGATTGTTGAGTCATCTGCATATTGGATGATATATGAGTCTCGGATGGATTTGTGAAAGTTGTTAATGAATAGATTGAAGAGAAGAGGGCCAAGGACAGAACCTTGTGGGATACCTGTGAGTGTGGGAAGGAAGGGGGAGGTTGATGTTTTCCATTGGACAGCTTGTTGGGGCTTGAACAAGTAGCTGGAAAGACCAGGCGATGGTGGTGGGAGAGAGGTGTAGGGTGGAGAGTTGGGATATAAATAGGGTGTGTGAAATGGTGTCAAAGGCCTTTGACAGTCTAGGAATAGTGTGGATACGAACTTGCCTGAGTCACGTTTGAGGTTTATGGTTTCAAGAAAGGAACGAAGGGCAGTCATCGTGCTGTGGCCAGGGCGGAAGCCATGTTGGGTAGAGGAGAGGAGATTGTTTAGTGTTTAGGTGTGCCATGAGTTGTGCTTGTATTGTTTTCTCTAGTATTTTAGAACGAGGGGAAAGGATGGCAATAGGCTGAAGTTGACAATATCATTATTTTTGCCACCTTTGTGGAGGGGGATGATGTAAGCATGGTGACCGATAGAAGGAACATATGATTCTTGTATGGATCTATTTATAAGAATAGATATGGGATAGGCAATGCTGTCTGCAGATTGTTTGAGGAAGGTGGGTGGAAGGTTGTTGGGTGCATTGCGACAGGGTTTGAGTTTGAGGAGAAGTCTTTTTATAATGCTTGTGGGGATGGGTTTGAGGCAGGAGGATGTGGAGGAAGGTTGATCATTGGGGTGGTGGTTGGGGCAGGAGGGAGTGGTGGTGGAGGAGGGGGTGGGAAGGAGGCTGATAGTTTAGCTATGCAGTCTATGAAGAATTAGTTAAACTGGCTGGCTGTTTCAAGGTTGAAGAGGTTGGGGTCTTGGTAGGGGTTTTCTTTGTTGCCAAGATGCAGCATGGATGAGATAGAGTCCCAGAATTTTTTGGGATTTGTTGAGTGCAAGGACTGGAGTTTGGAGTAGTGGGCTTTGCAGTATTTAATTATTAGTTTTTTTGTGGAGTTTCGTAGTTGCTTATACTCTATGTGGGTGTTAGGGTTTTTACGTTTTTGATATTGTTTCCATTTTTTGTCCCTTTGGTGCAAGGCCAGCTTAGTATCTTTTGATAACCATTGGTAGGGACTGGTTTTGATGCATTTGGTTCGAAGGAGGCTTGTTGATTGAGAACGGTTAGGAATGAGTGGTTAAAGTAGGAAATGGCATAATCTAGAAGAAGGGTTTTTAGAAGGGACAAGTCAGTATGCTTTAAGCATTCTGAGAAAGTTAGAGGGTTGAAAGAGGAGAGGTTGTGGGTTTGGATGTAGTGGTGTTTATGCAGTGGAGATGGGAGATGGTCGGTGAAGGCTGGTAGGTGATCACTGAGAGGATAAGGTAATGTTCCAGCTTTGGTGATAAAGTTTGGGTGAGTTGTTAGGATCCAGTCGATGATGGTACCAGAGGTACCATCTTTATTTGGTCTGGTTGGAGATTGTATTAGTTGGGAGAAGTTGTACAGGTTGATTGTGTGGGAGAAGTTGTACAGGTTGATTGTGTGGGATGGGGCTTCAGAGTTAATAGTATTCCAGTTATGTTGGTATCACCTAGTATATAGGTTTCATTTTTTATATTGGAGGAGAACGAGGAGAGGATGTTTTCAAGAGTTTTGATATTATCACCAGGGGGAATATAAAAGGCAGTGATACATATGGACTTGTGGTTGTTTATTTTTAGTAAACCTATTATAATTTCAGCATTTTGCTTTCTTTTATATAGGTTTTCAGCCAGGTTTCAGAAATGGCAGTAATGTTGGGATGGTTATGGGAGAGCCAGCATGGAGGTTAGGGATTTTGTTTTTTAGGCTTTATGCATTAAGTGTTGTAAGATGAATGAACTTTGAGTAAGTGGGTTGAGTGGCGGGTTTGGTGAGATTGATGTTAGAGATGGATGCTGGGTTGGGGTGGATGTCACCGGCTAGTGAGAGAGAGATGTGGTGGAGTAGAAGAGTGAGGCAGTGTGTTGGGCAAGGGTAGCTTGGGTTGTGTGAGAGTAGCGATTTTCTGGTACCACATTTAAGAGGGGAGTACAGGGGGGTTGGGTTGGGAGCAGTTTTGGTTTGAAGAAATTGATGGGGTTAGAGGTAAAGAGTTCATCTGAGATGGATGAGTAGGATGGGAAGTGAGGTTGATGATGAGATGTAGTGGAGTGTGTGTGAGAGTTATGATAAGGGTTGGGAAAAAGTGTGAGATAGGTAAGAGAAGAGAGAGATTAGTAGGGCAAATGGGGTTATAGGGAGAGATGTTATGTAGATCATTGTCGGAGGAGTGGATGTTTGGGGTGATGTAGATTTACAAGTGGGTGGGGTTTGGCTTAGATGTGTTGTGACTGGAGAGGTGTTGGGTGGGGAGGAGTCAGGGGATGTATAAAAGTACAGGTAGTGGAGACAGGTGGAATTTGGGGGCAGGGTAGAGGAGAGGAGTGAGCCTGAAGGGCAAATGGAGCGGGTTACACCTTCTAGGAGGAGCAGCAGTTGCCAAACAGAAAGCAATCAGTGAGAAGGTTAGCAACTACAGGAATAGCTGCAAACAGCTCTGGAACCACCAATAAATGCTTCACCACTTGTCAGCAAAGAAACAGATTTATTACAACAAAACTAGTGACAATATAAAGATATATCTTTGCATTAGCTAAAAACAAGTTAAGCGCTTTCACCCAAAGTATTTGGGCTTCGTCAGAACAACTCATAATTTGAAATTTCAAGCTTAAATAGTTTTTTGGCACCAAAAGGTTTTAAAAAAGTCAGAAAATTTAAAGGAACATTGTCCTTTATACTACCATTTAAGATCAATGAACATACCCAAGATACATAGTCATAGGAATAAAAACTCTGTAGGCATGTTAAAAAAAGCTAGAACTTATATTCCACCTAGTCATCCTATAGTAGACATTTACGATATAATAGTGACTAGGGAAATTTATCAAATGTACAAAAAGTTTAGAGAAATCACATTTACTTGTAATTTAACTAAGGAGGAAGAGAAAATATTAAGAAATTTACAAAGGGATAACAACATCAGGGTGGTGAAGCCTGACAAAGGGGGAGGAGTGGTCCTATATGATAGTATTGAATATACAAAAAAGATGTATGATATTTTATATCATTCTGGAAATTATGAAACTAAATCTCTTAATGAGATTAATATAGCCTACCAAAGAATTGATTCATATTTGGAAGAATATTTAATTGAAGGAAGAGTTACCAACGAGTTATATAACTACTGTTAGATTTTATGAATATAAATCTGAAATTAATTATGTTGTAAATATGCTGAAAGAAAAGGCTTGCTTAAATGCAGAAACAAAGTTTAAGTAATATGTGATCAGCAGTCATACTAAATGACCATGGCTTGGAAAAGGAATCTGCTGAATGGACATTCTTCCCTTACAGACTCAAAACAGGATGTATGCAAGAGCAAAAATACAAAATCTGCTTTTAAAGAATGGACATTTTCCCTTACAGACTCAAAACAGGATGTATGCAAGAACAAAAATGCAAAATCTGCTTTTAAAGAACAATGACATGTTATTCTGCATGGAAAAACAGGATGGCACAAGAACAGATGTTTTTTATACAAAGATCCAAATAAAATACAGGATGTTCACATTGTCAGAAAAGCTGATCTCTGACAATGTGTTTTCTCAAAAATATGTTTTTCTACATGGACATCAGGACACTGTTACAGGATATTCACACTGTCAGAAAAGCTGGTCTCTTACAAGACATTGTTAAACAAGGAAGCTTAGTATTTCTACAGGATAAACAATTCTCCAAATAGAATACAGAACAATGTGTTTCCTCAAAAATATGTTTTTCTACATGGACATCAGGACACTGTTACAGGATATTCACACTGTCAGAAAAGCTGGTCTCTTACAAGACATTGTTAAACAAGGAAGCTTAGTATTGTTTCTACAGGACTAAAACTGTATATAAAGAGCTGTATAAATCCAGCTACATTAGAGGGGTATGGTAGGAACACATTTGGTGTTCTGAGGTAAATGTTATATCTCTCACATCATCTGTACTATATGAGAAGTAAAGTTGGAACAGTACTTTTAAGCTGTAACGTTTGTCCAGTTTGGTTTATTATAAAAGTTATTGGTTACTGCTCTTAAAGTCAGATGCTGTATCAGTGTATATTCTGCAAGTTTCTGTATGCAACAGACTGTGAATGCAATTATAACCAGACTTTGATTCCAGCCAGCAAGATTGAGTGTATTAAGAACACTGCAGATCTATCACACCAAGCAAGTAAGCGCCATGTGCACCAAGCAGTAAGCAAGTAAATCTCAAGATATTTTTTCAATGGCGAGGCAGCTGAGTGACTAGCACCATATAATTTTTCAATGGCAAGCTAGCCTGCATTTGAACCTACAATCTGCATTCAAACACAGGAGGAGTGATGGTAAGCCCTGCAGAGGGTCACTTCAGTCAAATTGCAGTAACTAACATTTGTACGTATGTGTAAATCCTAAACAGAAGTATTCCAGTTTATGCAGCTTGCAGTAGTAAAGTTTTTTAGACGTCTACAATCCGGAATGAGACTAGTTCAAGAAATTCGCAGTGCCATAACTTCGCTAAGAAAAGGGGGATATCCACTAGCCCATCAGTCCACTGCCTGTTGTGCTTTCCCAGCTTCTCAAGTGACTTTGAAAAATTTCCAGCCATCTGCAACAACAGCCTGATAACCTGTTTTCTTGCTCACTGGTAAGACTTTTTTCTACGTCACATTTTTTAGTATGGTTGCTATTCGACAGTTTGGATATTAAACAGTCTTGGATATTAGATTCGACAGTATGGATATTTTCATGCATAATTTAAGCAAATGTAAAAAATTGCTATGTTGGTATACACAGCACATTAGTAAATGTAAAACCTTATTAGGGCAGGTTGATAGTAAGGCATTATGCAAATGTATTACAATATTTGACTGGTATCTCAAAGAAAATCATGTGAAATATGACAAATGTTTATTGTGTGCTTCAACAAAAACTGCATTTTGTGTATTATGTCATAAAATAATATTGCATCATATTGCGAAAAAAATAGACTGTAAAGACAGATCTGAAGAATTAACTAAGGGTAAAGTGTTTCCATTACATTCTGATGTTGAACAGTTATGTCCTGTCACCACATGTGAGTCAAATCAGTTACTGATAGAACCCCTAGTACATTTTGTTACAAAGGAATGTAGTAAACTTTTAAAAGACAGACACAATGAGTTCAGGAAGCTTAGACAAGTTATACATACATCTTTTCAAAAGTGCATAGGAGTTTCAAATTCAGCAGAACAGCTTACTAAAGAATGTCAGAAAGACCATGCAACATTCCAGAAAATTCAACAGCAGTTGCAGGATAAAGGAAATAAATTAGCTCAACTGACAAAGACTGGGAACATCCTGCATACACAGCTAATCTGTGCAAAAGAAATATATTTTATAATATGTTTATGTTTTTAAAATGGTTAAACATACATGGTAGGATGGTAGGATCTGATGTCTGGACAAATCATTCTTAAATGTTTTACTTTCATTCAGTTAAAGCAAGACATCTATCAGTACTACAGTAAAGTAAAGCATATGAATGCCATTCATTATCATAGTCAAAAGGTAAACAAAACTGTTCTAGTGTATTATAATATATAAATTAAATAAAAATAGATGAGTAAAAATTTAAAGTCACAAGACATGACATGCTTGTATAAAGATATACATATACAAGACAGACATGCATGTGTGTTCTTTTCATCTAGAGTACATCTGTTACAATACACAAAAGCAAAAGGCAGACATTAGCAAATATAAATAATATAAATATAAATGTGTTGGTTAAACTAATATCTATTTTGTTTTTTACAATTTGTTTATAATTATATAGTAACACCAAACAGTTAAAGTTCTGAATTTTAAAAAGAAAATCACAGATGGTATTATTCAAACAGTTTTTGTAAAATTAATGGCAGGACAGTTAAATAGTTAAATAGTTAAATAAAAGAAATACTGAAATCCATGTAAGATAATTGTAAAATAATGTCTATTTATGTTGTATAAATGCATAGTTATGCAAATCACAATCACATTAAAGGAAAACTGCCAAAATAATTAACTATAGTTTACAGAGTATGAAATGTGAGCTCAGACCTTCCTAGACTGAATGAATAGTTACAGGAAATGCTGGAAAGATAAGATAAACAACAAGACTGATTGCCAGGCAAGTAGCTTGAATTTTTCTAAAGCATCAATGTTTCTAATTGCTGAGTATGTAGTTTAAAATAACAGGACATATGCATTTGATATCAATTCCACTAGATATTTCTAAAGAGACAAACATTTTCCAAGATTTTGCTTAATATTAATGTTATTAAATTTGTAAAATTAGACTAAATGTACTTTATAGTCATTGTATGTACAAATACAGAAGAATTCAGTACAAATAAAATTAATGTCTAGTAATGAATATGTGTGAAAAAAACATATTTAAAGAAAAAAATGGGTCCAGGATACTTACTAGATTGAGATGCATGAACAGCAAACAGTCTATGTAAATACATACTGTACAGAATACATTGTAGCAGTTCAGAGACATGAACACAATGTTATGGTTAAAATGACATTGAAATTGTGTGTTTTCAGTAGTGTATAAATACTTGCAGTAGCACATAGTTATTGTCTCATAGTTAATTTAACAGCTGCAAAGAGTTAATGGAACAGTTCTAAGTCATAAATTAAATTCTGTGATTGCAAAAGAATAAATTGATCAAGTTAAAAAAAAAATAATAACATTAAAGCATACACAGCTCATACTTGATAAAATATTTTCACAGAATGGTCTGCAAAAGAAAAAGTTGTTAAATACATTCAGGTTTGGTAGTAATACATGTTTTCATTGTATTAACTATGTAAAATTGCATTTTGACTTGTATCAAAAAAGACTAAAGGTTTTATATAAAAATAATGTGTTTTCTATATAAAATGTTTTGAGTATGTTTAAAACAGAGGGAATTGTTAGATTTTATGAATATAAATCTGAAATTAATTATGTTGTAAATATGCTGAAAGAAAGGGCTTGCTTAAATGCAGAAACAAAGTTTAAGTAATATGTGATCAGCAGTCATACTAAATGACCATGGCTTGGAAAAGGAATCTGCTGAATGGACATTCTTCCCTTACAGACTCAAAACAGGATGTATGCAAGAACAAAAATGCAAAATCTGCTTTTAAAGAACAATGACATGTTATTCTGCATGGAAAAACAGGATGGCACAAGAACAGATGTTTTTTATACAAAGATCCAAATAAAATACAGGATGTTCACACTGTCAGAAAAGCTGATCTCTGACAATGTGTTTTCTCAAAAATATGTTTTTCTACATGGACATCAGGACACTGTTACAGGATATTCACACTGTCAGAAAAGCTGGTCTCTTACAAGACATTGTTAAACAAGGAAGCTTAGTATTGTTTCTACAGGATAAGCAATTCTCCAAATAGAATACAGAACAATGTGTTTCCTCAAAAATATGTTTTTCTACATGGACATCAGGACACTGTTACAGGATATTCACGCTGTCAGAAAAGCTGGTCTCTTACAAGACATTGTTAAACAAGGAAGCTTAGTATTGTTTCTACAGGACTAAAACTGTATATAAAGAGCTGTATAAATCCAGCTAGGTTAGAGGGGTATGGTAGGAACACATTTGGTGTTCTGAGGTAAATGTTATATCTCTCACATCATCTGTACTATATGAGAAATAAAGTTGGAACAGTACTTTTAAGCTGTAACGTTTGTCCAGTTTGGTTTATTATAAAAGTTATTGGTTACTGCTCTTAAAGTCAGATGCTGTATCAGTGTATATTCTGCAAGTTTCTGTATGCAACAGACTGTGAATGCAATTATAACTAGACTTTGATTCCAGCCAGCAAGATTGAGTGTATTAAGAACACTTCAATCCATCACACAGCAAGAAGCAGCAAGCAGTAAGCAAGTAAATCTCAAAATATTTTTTCAACTACCTTAAGGTAAAACATCCTAAACTAGCTACTTTGGTAGGCATACCTAAAGTACATAAGGACACCTCCAACCCACCGTTTAGACCTATAGTATCAGGTAGTAAAGCTAAAACATTCCCGTTAGGGAAATTTATTGACATCAAGTTAAAATACATATACAGTGTTATACCTCATATGGTAAAAGATTCTTGGGAGTTCTTAAGTAAATTTCCTATTGATGCATGGAAAGAAGGTACCATTTTTGTTACCATTGATGTTGTAGACCGCTTTTCATGCATCCCAAAACATGAAGGACTAGAAGCATTTAACAATAGTACTGTCAAATATTCCAACTTTAATTGGGACGAAGTTTGTCTAATACTTGAGTTGATGTCCATAGTTGTTGTTGTTGTATCTTTCGGCTTATCCCGGTTAGGAGTTGCCACAGCGGAACTCTGGTCTGCTAATGTTTGGTAGTAGATTTTTACGTGCCAAGTTAACAGTCCTGACGCACAACCTTCAATGAAGGCACGCCCATTCACGCATGCCTCCACACAGAAGACGCTCTAGCTGAGAATCAAATGTGACAACGTCCTGCTGTGAGGCAACAATGCTACCGCAGCACCACTACCATAGTACTAGATAATAACTACATCTTTTTTGAAGGAGAGTATTTAAAGCAGACTAGGGGCGTTGCTATGGGAGCAGCTTGTGCCCCCATATACACCAATCTAGTTATGCTTGATTGGGAAGACACTAAACTATTTCCTAGTACATACTTCAAATATATTAAATATTATTCCAGATTTCTGGATGATATGTATATACTATGGGAGGGTGACATGGAAACACTTCAATCCTTCATTCAATTTCTTAACTATAGTAGTGAATATCTAAAATTTACTTTTACTTACAGCTACAAAAGTGTGGCCTACCTGGATACCTACATTTACCATCAGAGAGGCAAAATTAAATCTAAAATACATTGAAAAAGTACTTTTTCCAATAATTATTTGGAGTATAGTAGTTGCCACCCAGATAAAGTCAAGTATAATGTCTTTAAAGGACAATGTATTCGAGCTGCACGGATGACCTCTGATTATGAAAACATGATAGAAGAATTGAATTTTATAATGAATTTATTCCAACAAAGAGGCTTTCCCCAAATCATGATGAAAAACATAGTACATTATATCATTCAGGAATGGGATGTAAAACTTAAGCCCCTGTTAGGAGCCGGTATAGGAGTACCATCAAAACAAAAAATGGAATATAGTAATAATAACACTACAATAAGCCCATACCAAAGATCGTGTATTATTCAATACAATTTGGCTGCTAATGAAGTAAAAAATTTGATGTACAAATATTGGTATTTGATTATGGGTGATGATACCTTGGCAGAAGTTATGGGTATTAAACCCAATTTTATTTATAAAATGGGTCGAAATATAAAACAACATTTATAAGGCTATCATGGAGAGGTAAAGAACACCAAGAGAGGACACAATGCATATAGCAAGAAATGTGGAGCTTGTAATCAATGTAGCTACATACTGGAAAAGGACAAATTAATTTTAGAGAATGGACGTAAGACAACAGTAAGATTCAAAACAGGAAATTGCAACACCAAAATGATTATATACATGGCAAAATGCAATATGTGCTCTAGTTATTATGTAGGTAAGACGGAAAGAAATTTTAAAAGAAGAATTTATGATCATACCTATAGTATTAGAACAAAAGATACTACTAATGCGCTATATAGACATATTGAGAAGAAAGGTGATAGTCACCAATTCAAATTTGCCATTTTGGATACAATTATTATGGATCCTAGAGGAGGTGACAATAAAAGCTTATTGAATTATAAGGAAGTTTGGTGGCAGATATATTTGGATGCAACTACCCCACCTGGAGTTAATGATTATGTCCCAGTTAAACCTATTTTGGGAATTTTATAATAATATTAGATAAGTATTAGGTCATTACCGAGTATAGAATTATGAAAAAGGTTTATGATGAATATAGAAGGCTGTTCGGGAGACACATAAATTAATTCATACACCAATTGGTTTGTTTGTGTCTTTCGGCTTTTCCCGGTTAGGGGTCGCCACAGCGGAACTCCAGTCCGCTAATGATTAGTAGTGGATTTTTATGTACCGGGTTACCAGCCCTGACGCACAACCTTCAATGAAGGCACGCCCCATTCACGTATGCCTCCACACAGAAGACGCTCTAGCTGAGAATCGAATGGGACAACGTCTTGCTATGAGGTGAAAATGCTACCGCAGCACCACCACCTAAAAAACTTTTGTATGTATAAACTGATTCCACTAATTGTGGTAATTACCAATTCATACACCAATTGGTAATTACCACAATTAGTGGAATCAGTTTATACATACAAAAGTTTTTTATATATAAAAATGTTATATTTATAATACTTGATTAGATAGTGTATATATTGATTAATAGTCCACATATTAATATGATATGTTGTTTGGGACTATACACTATGTATTCATATACTTTTTAGTTGGTAGGTGAGTTATTTTATTTCATTGTATTAAGTAAAAATACTACAAACACTAAAATAAATTTTTAGCATAGGTTTCATGGCTTAATATGTGTATTTTTCTTTTATATACATGTTTTAACATTACTGTGTGCATTTGTGTATTATATATATTATATATTTTATATGTATATGAAGTTATATGACAGCATTTATTGAAAAAATATGGTGAAACTGCTATGTTCATTGATCTTAAATGGTAGTATAAAGGACACTGTTCCTTTAAATTTTCTGACGTTTTTTTAAAAACGTTTGGTGCCAAAAAAAGTGTTTAAGCTTGAAGTTTCAAATTATGAGTTGTTCTGATGAAGCCCAAATACTTTGGGTGAAAGCGCTTAACTTATTTTTAGCTAATGCAAAGATACATCTTTATATTGTCACTAGTTTTGTTGTAATAAATCCGTTTCTTCGCTGACAAGTGGTGAAGCATTTATTGGTGGTTCCGGAGCTGTTTGCAGTTATTGTTTGTATCCAAATTGGATTTAACTACAGGAATAGGGCAGCCTATTGTTTTGGTTTGAATGTTACCTTTCTGTTTGTTTTTTTATTTATGCACCAGTGGGGAGCTGCAGTTCACTGAGAAGTAGGAAAATAATGTAGTTATGCCAGGGGTTTTAGAAAGGGACATGCAGTAAGTGCACACTACTGAGGGATGCCTGTGGGACAGACAGAAACAGAGTGTAGTCAGGCAGAGGTTTTCAGTATTTAAAGATGGTGCCTCAGCTCAGGGGAGGAATAAGTAAACTCTCAAGAGGAAGAGGGAGGGAATAGACAGGATTGACAGGGCTGGGAAGCTTACAATAAGATTATGTTAGGAGACCGAAAGAAGGTGGAGGGGCTAAGAGCCAGGGCTTGGAGAAAGCTGTGAGCAAACAAGTTTGACAGGGCTAGGAAACTTATGCTAGAATTATGTTAGGAGAACAAGAAAGGGGGGTATGGACCAGGACTTGGATAAAGCTGTGAGAAGAGAAAAACAATCAATCAGCTAGCCCAGGTCAGTACCTAAAGTTGTCTGTTTATCTGTGTAAATTCAAAAGCAGATTTAGTAGAACATCAGGGAAGTTGAATATAAAATAAATGTAAAGGTTTGGGAAACTGTATATATTTGTTACAATAAATGGGAGAATAAAATATAAGAATATAAAATAAATGTGATATACAAGATAAATAAAATATAAGAACATAAAAGAAATGCAAAGCTTTGGAAAAATGTGTATATTTGTTACAGTAAATGGGAGGAGAAAAGGGGGGGTCCAGTAGTTTGTACAGCAGAAGAATCAGTAGGAGTATCACAGAGAGAAGATTATAATAGACCTATGCTGTACACAGTCTGTTGATAAATGTAGAACTTGCAGTGGCTTTTACTCGTTTGTATGGGGTTCCGCTCTCCGTGTTCTTGTATGCAGGCATTTGCTTCAGGTTTTTTTTTTGTTGTTGTTGGACCTTTGAATGTGTTTAAGGGAACTGCTCACAGTCTGTTTATAAAAGTAGAACATGCAGTGGCTTTTACTGGTATGTACGGGGTTCCGCTCTCCATGTTCTTGTATGTAGGCAGTTGCTTCAGGTTTTTTTTTTGTTGTTGAACCTCTGAATGTGTCTAAGGGAACTGCTCACAGTCTGTTGATAAAAGTAGAAATTGCAGTGGCTTTTACTGGTATGTACAGGGTTCCCCTCTCCATGTTCTTGTATGCAGGCAGTTGCTTCAGATTTTTTTTTCTATTTTTTTCTATAATTCTATTATTTTTTGAAACATCTCTTCTTGCGTAGTCTCATATTCATCCAGCATTTTCTTCATCTTGACCTCTGAGTTCTGCAGTTTTATCACCTTATCTGAATATCTGCTTAAAGCTTCTTTCATTTTTCCCTAGCCTTTTATTGTTTGAGCTGATATACTCCATCAGTGTTTCATTTACTTTAGTCGGGTCTGTGTTTAGGTGCCTTATACTTTCCTTTACATTACTGGAAGTCATGTCTGGAGCTTGCACTGCTTTTTGCTGAACAGCTACAGTAGTTTTCTCAGTGTCAGTGTTTTTTGTTGCCTTTTGTTGCTGATTTTTCTTCAGGTCCTCTGTAGTTCTTTTTTTCTGTGATCCAGGCAGTGCACTTACTATCTAGTTACTGAAATTTACCCAGAAATCTAGGTCTACTTGCTTTCTGTGTTAAGTGTCTGTTCTCACACTAGGAGAGCTAGAATTAAGCTGTTACACAATGAGCAGCCATCTTAGAAGTCAAATAGAACAGTCTTTATGAGAGCATAAGAAATATTAACCACCTGATAAAATAAAGCTAATATGCACAGTCTCTGCAGAAGTAAAAATCATCTGCATAATTCCAAATTAAAGACAACTAATACTAATGCAGAGGTTGCTGCTGGCAAACAACTTTGCATTTCAGTTTTTCATGTACAAATGCAGTACATGCTACACTTGAAAAATAACTTGCCTATGTTACATTAAAAAATGAGGTGGTGATGATATTGCCATTCAATTTTCTGAACTAGATCAGCTATACAGTAGGGAATGGCTATCCAACAATGACAACAGGTTCATAGTTACTACACTTGCAGTCCTGAAGACCATTAAGGTGCCTAGCCTAAATTCCCATTTGCTCCAAAGCACTGTTTGGTGTCACACAGTATTTAATGAAGATGAAAAGATTCAAACCCTGCACTCTTGGCAGAGGAAACAGCTTATTAATAAGTCATAGCTTTAGTTCACTGCTCTAACTGGCAGAGTAACATTTTTAACTAAATGCAGAAACCCAAATCAGCAATGACTAAATAATGGATGCTAAAGATCAGACAGTTCTATTCTTCACTACAAATAATGCTGACTACATATGACCTGACAAATGTCAACCCCTTTGCAGTTGCTGGAGGATGTAAAGAATGTACTGCAAAAATATATTACTAAATGCAACATGTTTGGAGTATAATTGATAATCTAGACATATTAATGAATTAATTCATTATTTAGTGCAACAAACAAAACTGTTACAGACAACATCAATGATGCAGCTGCTGTTGTTCCAGAAATCCATTAGTCATACAAATATAAGAAATATTACTGCATATAACATACTGTTTTTTTTTGGGGTGGGGAGGGGGTGGAGAATGCAAAAAAATCTGTGTTAACTGACCCTAAATAATATTTTTTAAACTCCCAAAAGCAAGCCAACTTTGAAGTAAAACAAGTAGTAACAAAACAAGAACAAAAGAATTGAAACAATGCAAGTATGCCAACTGTAAACTAAGAAATCCAAAATAGTCATAGAGCATTAATCAAACAGCATGGCAGCTCTTATAGCTGTTCGCTTGACTTGTGCATTAAGATTCATGGTTATTTATGTGCTGCAGGCCTTGCAGTGGTCAAGAAATATATCAACAGTCATGCCAATATCCACTGTGGTTCTAAGGTAGGTTGTGATGTCCAATGAGGTAATCTTAATGCTTCCTTGTGTGACCCAGATGGAAAATGTGTTGAGAGATGGAAAGCAAGTTTTACTACTGGAAATGGCAAATAAGTTGGAAGTTATCTATAATTTTAAATATTTTTGAGTAGTGTAATAAAAAGAAAGGTGTTAATTGTAAGCAGTGGGGAACCTGACTTTAATTGTTCAGCTGCAGTTTCTTTATGAAAGAGAGAGAAGTTTTATGGACATCTGAGCAATGATATCAATTACATGGAGAACAACATGTAGGGGGATATATTGCCTTTGAGATATATTTCAGGAAATGCTCTGCTTCCTGAACATTGTATCACTCTCATATAGATTACAGCTAGAGGGAGGGATTTTCTTGGTCATTTTGGTTCAGATGGAGGAGTTCTGTGGTCTCTGCCCAGAAATGCTAAAGTTAATGTTTATATTTAACATAAGGCTGGCCTTAGGTGGTCTATATTATGACACCGAAGCAGCTAAACACCGAACGCCATTTCAGCGACACATAAAGAGCAAACTACAAGTTAAGCAAATGGCCAGATCACCAATTTTTTTCCTAAGGAAAAAAATTGCTTGGCCATTGCATGAATTTGCCCTTTTCCCCACTGTAGTGCAATCTCATAGTTGGTATATTTAGTTAGGGGGGTATGGAGGGCACAGCCACCAACTTTGTAATGTTTGAGCTAGTGTGTCGCGTCTGGTTGGCCTACCGATTTTTTTCCCTAGGAAAAAATCGGTGATCTGGCTGTTCACTTAACTTGTAGTTCGCTCTTTATGTGTTACTGAAATGGCGTTTGGTGTGTAGCCATTTCGGTGTTGTAATACAGACCCGGCTTTAGGTGAACTGGGTTCCTAGTATAAAGGTTCCATAGCTCCCATCCCACTGCCCCAAACACATGCACATCACCTGTTGCCCCTTCCCCATCCTGGTCTACCCACACCATCCAGATTACTTTTTTCTTCATTTTTTCACAATTTGTATTACTGTTCATATTTTATCCTTCATTCATTCATTCATACATTCACCTATTAAATACATCCTAACCAGAATGGAGAAAATAATTGTATTAAACCAGGAGTCTGGGAGGTGCAAGAACCCCCATACCCATGAGTGAACTAGATTTCTGAAGTGCAGTTTAGATTTATGTAAACAGACTTTTCATTCAGTGATAATTTTAACAAAAATCAAGATTAAGGAAAGAAATCCTGTGCTACTCTTTTAACTTTGCTTCTTCCTGCAGATTTTCATCATTCCCTCACTGACCAAGAGTACACTGTAATAATTGTGGTGCAAATAACTGCATTAATTTGGGGTCTTGGTGATGTTAGGCCCTAAGACGCCATGGGTTCTAAATGCTCTGAGGTGCATTTTGGAGTTTTTTAAACAATATTTTGATCCAGTGATGGCCTGATCAAAAGCCATGATTAAGGGAAGAAATACGTAGGTTCATTGGTGTGTACTAGGCTAATGGCCCTGGAGCCTTTACAAGCCTAGCCCATATGATTAACCTGGCATCGTGCCACCCAACCTTAGTTCCTAGTGCCTCTGTCGAGTAGAGCCACTGGAGTGATCCCGGCGTGAATTTTCTAATTCCCATCCACTCATCAAGATTTCTTTTGAAGAGGGCCAGTGAGGTGCTCTGCTTGACATGTATGGGAAGTCTATTCCATAGCATGGGCAGTCTCTGGGTTATGAACCTGTCCCTCCAGCATGTTCTGTTGATTGTGGTAATGAGGCTGAGGTCTCTGGAGTGTGTGGTGTGGAAGGATTGGGATTTCTTTAGATGTAGCATTTCTAACAGAGCTGGGTCAAACATGGCTTTGCAAGTCAAGCAGTGATGCCTCTAAGTAGGCGATGTGAGACCGAGAATAGTTGGAGATTTTTGAGTCTGTCCATATAGGAAAAGTGTTTAAGGCCTAGGATTCTCTTTGTGAGGTACTTTTGCGGCCTCTCCAGTTGTTGGAGGTGTCTAGTGAGGTAGATGCCAAATGGGGCATTGTACTTAATGATTGACCTAATGAGGGAAGAGTAGAGGGAGACAAAGACCTCTTTCTTCCTGGATGCAAAACCCTTAGCAATGACATGTGCCACATTGAAGGACTTTCTGACCACAGTGGCAATGTGGTGGTCAAAAGAGAGGTTGCTGTCAAATTGTGTTCCCAGATCTCTTACAACGCCTTCTGTGTTCAGTGGACTACCATCAATGTGGTAATACAAGGGAACCGGGTTTTTCCCAAACGGGATGAAGACACATTTTTTGGCATTGAGCTTAAGGCCATAGTTCTGACACCAGTCGTTGGTCTCATTGAGGCCTTTCTGTACGATGTCAACATCACTTGGGGAGTTAATAATAGCTCCCAACTTACAATCATCTGCGAACTTTGTCAGCCAGAGTCCCTTCGTGCTGGTCTGGACTTCAGAGAAGTAGATACCACACAGGAGAGGACCCAGGACTGAACCCTGTGGGACTCCTCTTGTGATTGGTCAGCAGTCTGACTTGGAGTCAGCTACTTTAACACTGTGGGTTCTATCTGTGAGCCAGTTTGCAACCCACCTAGTGATATAGGGGTTGATGCCTAGCTTAGTAAGTTTTTCTATGATTCCTGAGTAGGGAATGGTATCAAATGCCTAGGCCAGATCAAGGTAGACTGTGTGGACCACCTTACCTTCATCGACAGCTCTGGTGACTGACACAAAGAGGTCGACCAAGTTGAGCAGGCATGATCTACCCTTCACAAAACCAAACTGTGTAGGATCCAGAGTTTGGAGATTCCCTATATCCTTGTTTATTGGGTCCATGAGGATGCGTTCCATAGCTTTGCATATCCAACTTGTCAGGCTAACGGGGCAATAGTTCCTGCAGTCTGTAGTCGCTCCTTCTTTGTGGAGAGGGATGACTGTAGCAGTGTGCCATTCAGTAGGGACAAAGTCTGAGGTGAGGCTGTGATTGAATAGGGCACACAGGTGAGGTGCCAGTTCACTCTGTAGTTCATGTAGAACACAGCCAGCGATACTGTCAGGTCACATAGAAGCTGTATTCTCTGCCTTGGACAGTGCTGTTTTAACCTGTGAAGCAGTAATACTGGGTGTCTGGCAATCTACTGGTATTGTGATTGGTCCTTTGGGAGGAGAGGGGTAAAGTTAGCACTGAATCTGTCTGCCAGTATATTTGCAATATCTGTTGGCTCGGTATAGGAGGTACCATTGTGCAGTAGCTCAGAGCAAATCTGGGTATTGCCATGGAGATTCTTTACATAACTATTGAAGGCCTTGTGGTTGTCTTTACTATATGCTGCAATTCTGTTTTCATAGCTAGCTTTAGAGGATTTGATGAGTGATCTCAACCATTTGTTGAGGCTGATAAGGGAGTTTTTCCAGTCTTGGGGGCTTCACCTTATTCCGCATCAGTTTCCTCCTTCTGTTGTAGAGTTTGTTTATGGCAGGGGACCGACAGATTGGCTTTGTTTTTTTGAGGAGAGCAACCAAATTTTTGAGGAGAGCGTCTTAGTTCTATTGGGTATGGCGAGATCCATGCATTTCTATACGTGCATTGGTGTATGATTTGGCAGTCATGCAACTATTCTCCATTTTCATGGGTGCCGTGAAGTTAGCCACCTCTGTTTTTAGGAGCCCAAAGTTAGCTTTGGAGAAGTTTTTCATGGTGGTTACCTTTGTTGGGGGGGTGGGAGGGATGTGGATCTAACCAGGGAAGAGTAGTATTGGTGTAGAGCAACGGTTGCCCATGTTACTAATGACCAGGTCAAGGATGTTGCTACCTCTAGTGGAGGTAAGAACGAGCTGGACCAGGGCATTGGAATTAAGGATTTACAGAAAGCGTTGGGCAAGTGTATTGGTACATGATGAGTTTTTCCATTTAATGGAGGGGTAGTTGAAGTTGCCCAGTATGAGAGTGTTAGGTTGGACCCTAATATTCTCCACGGTGCTTAGGAATGTGGAGTGTGAATCTTGGGACATGGTTGGGGACCTATAGCAGGGTATGACCTGAATTGGTGTCTTATCCAATGTTAGCTGCACCTGAAGTATCTCAGATGTGTTATGTTGGGCTACCAGTCTGGAGGTGTGTGCATACTTTATGAATATTGAAACACCTCCGCCTTTGGAGCTTCGGTCCAGGTTTTGGGACTGAAAGGTTTGGAATGAGTTGTAGCCTGGTAGTGCAGGGGTGCTTTCTGCTGCCTTGAACTAGGTCTCTGTTACAGCACAAATGTCGATGTTCTTCATTTTAAGGAGTACTTCAAGTAAGTGCATTTTGAGATTTAGACTTCAGTCTTGCTTTTTTATTTTTATTTCAAGGAAGAAATAAGTTTTTTCAGGCCTTAGTTCTCAAAGTTGACAAAGTGGCAGTTCACAATAAACTGAAAAGGAAATTGCTTGCGAAGATACATAAATCATATCTGGGAATGGTACCTCTTTCACCCCTCCTCAAAAAAAGTCTATATATATCATGGCTTCTCACCCCACCTTCAAAAGGCAACCACTGTATGCTTACCCTCTGATGTCAGACTGGGATGAAACAAATGAAAAACAAAAAACAAATGGAATTAGAAGTTATGTACTTACCATAACATTCCATCTGAGTAGGTGTATTCATTTGTCTGCAACCTGTGGGTCATGGATCTGATATCGGATCCGAACCGGCATGGTTTTCCAGCTATGGATCCGAGCTCTCAGCTCCTCCCCTCACCCATAATGCCCTGCTCTCCCTACATGACCTCAGATCGAGTTTGCCATAAATCAAAATACCCTAGAAAGGGTAACACGTAATACGCAGGAAACTGACAAGGCCAGGGGGATAGGAGGGCGGGATGGTTGCAGACAAATGAATACACCTACTCAGATGGAACGTTATGGTAAGTACATAACTTCTAAATCTGAAATAGGAGATTCATTTGTCTGCAACCTGTGGGACAGAGTCCCCAGCTACCTGAATCTTGGGCGGCCGTCATGGAAGGATATTCCGGAGCACCGCGGAGCCAAAGGATGCTCTACCTCTAGATGTAATATCCAACTTGTAGTGGGAAATAAAGGTATGAGATGAAGCCCAAGTGGCTGCTGAACAAATATCATCCAGAGGAATCCTAGCTTTAAAGGCCGCTGAGGTAGAGACTGACCGGGTTGAATGGGCATGTACTCCCTCTTGTGCGGGCCTCCCAGAAGCTTGATAAGCCAATAAGATGCACTGCGAAATCCAGCGTGATAAGGAGACTTTGGAAATTGGTTTACCCAAATTGAATTTAGCAAAGGAAATAAACAACTGGTCGGATTGCCTATGACCAGCTGTCCTGTTCAGATAAAATCGAAGTTGCCTGTGAACATCTAAGGAATGTAGCTTGTATTCACCTTTGTTTTGATATTTAGGAAAGAAAACAGGGAGGTTAATGGATTGATTAATATTTGCTTCTGAAGCTATCTTAGGAAGAAAGGACGGGTTGGTCCTGAGGTATACACGGTCCGGATGAAAGACCAAGTAAGGAGGCTTGATGGATAAGGCTTGAAGTTCCGAAACTTTCTTGGCCGAGGTAATGGCTACTAAAAAGGCCGTCTTGAAAGATAAAAATTTTAGATCTACCGTGGCTGCAGGTTCGAAGGGGGGAGTGGTCAAGGCCTGAAGAACCAAAGAAAGGTCCCATGGAGGAACCACTTGCTTTACAGGGGGTCTAAGAAGAAAAGTACCTTTTAGGAAGATTTTACACAATTTGGCAGACATCAGTGGACTGGAGTCATGACCAATATGATAGTGAGAAATTGCCGCAAGTTGTACTTTGACCGTGGAACTGCTGGCACCATCATTAAAAAGAGTGGTTAGGAAGTCAAGCACCAGAGGAAGGGGAACTGTGAATGGGTCTAGACCTTGCCGCTCCGCCCAAATGGAGAACCGTTTCCACTTGCTGCGGTAAACTTTCCTGGTAGATGGTTTATGAGCCGCTACCAGGATGGCCTTAACGGGAGACGAAATACCGGGAGTCCTGATTAGGAGTGGAACTGGAGCAGCCAAGCAGTTAGCTTCAGGTTGTCCAGATTCGGGGTTGATAGATGGGACGGGTGAGATATCAGATCCAGAATGGGATCTAGAATCCAAGGTGGATTCACTGAGTGAGACCTTAGGAAAGGGAACCAGATCTGTCGAGGCCAGAATAGGGCAATGAGAATCATTCTGCACCCCAACCGAGAGGCTTTCTGAAGAACTTGGAGCATCAGAGGCAAAGGAGGGTAAGCGTAAAGAAGACCGGGGGCCAAGCATGCACCAGAGCGTCTCTTGGGGTATCTCCGGGAGGAGGGATTAGAGCGAAAAAACTGTCGCACTTGGTGTTTGAGGGAGACGCAAAAAGATTGCAACAAGGAGTTCCCCACCGTGCGAAGATGCGTTTCGCTACTTGAGCATTGAGAGACCACTCGTAAGGGGAGAGAATGGTGCGACTGAGCTTGTCCGCAAGGATGTTGGTCCGACCCGGAATATGCATTGCGATGAGAAAGCGGTTGGTGGAGATTGCCCATTCCCACACTCTCATGGCTTCTCGACAAAGAGGGTAAGACCTGGTTCCCCCCTGTTTGTTGATGTAAAAGACGACAGACATGTTGTCCGACTGAATCGCAATAGTTCCCAAGGGAAGAAAGGCCTGTAGTGCTTGCAACGCTAAGAGCACTGCTCTCATCTCTAGAACATTGATATGCAGTAAGGTCTCTGAATCGTTCTACGTGCCTTGGACCGTCCGGCCTGCAAAATGCCCCCCCCCACCCGAGGCGGGAGGCATCCATGGTCACCATGGCGAGAGGGGGAGAAGCACAAAAGGGGCGGCCTCCGTGGAGATCCTGTGAGTGGAGCCACCACAAGAGGGACCACTTGCAAGCCTTGCTGATCGCAATGGGATAATGCATAGGAAGAGCAAGATAAGACCACTGAACTAGGAGTGTCCATTGAAGGACCCACATATTGAACCTGGCGAGAGGTAGACGAGCTATCGCTGCTGCCATGGACCCTAGAGCCCTCAGGACCAATTCTGCCGGAACTGAGCTGGAGTGGAGGATGGTCCGCACCTGGAGCTGTAGATTCTGAACTCTGTCCGCAGTGAGGAAGGCTCCTAACTGTCTTGTGTCTAACCTGGCACCTATAAAATCTATGAATTGCGTAGGGGCTAGGTTGGATATTTCTGCATTTATTGTGATGCCCAGGCAGGGAGCTAGATGGAGAAAGGAGTCTCGCGCCAATAACAGTAGATGCCTTGTTGGGGCGGTAAGGAGCCAGTCATCCAGGTATGGGAAGACCTGTACCCCCTGAAGCCTCAGGTGGGCCGCTACCACTGCTAATACTTTGGTGAACACCCTGGGGGCTGTAGTGAGACCAAAGGGAAGGACCCTGAATTGGTAGTGACTGGCTCCCAGCCGGAAGTGAAGAAACCTCCTGGAGCGTCTGTCCATTAGAATGTGGTAGTACGCATCCTTGAGGTCTATAGAGCACATCCAGTGATTTTCTCCCAGAATGGGGAGAATGGACTGCAAGGTAACCATTCGGAACTTCTCCTTGGGAACTGCCAGGTTTAAGAGTGACAGGTCTAATATTGGTCTTAGGTCCCCCGTCTTTTTTGGCACTAAAAAGAACCTGGAGTAGAACCCTGATCCGATCTGGTCTGGGGGGATGGGCTGGATGGCTCTTTTCTTCAGCAGATGGCCAATTTCTGCCAAAACAGCCTCCCACTGACCGGGTGGAACGTTGGGGAAGGACTTCAATTTTGGGATGTGATGAAATGGAATGAGGTATCCTCTGGATATGATGCAGAGGACCCAGTGGTCTGATGTTATGGACTCCCATGCCGCTAGGTGCTCCGAGAAACACCCCCCGACTGCCTCCAGAGTGGAGCAGCCGGGCAACCCTTCAGGGCTGCTGCGCGGGCCGTTCAGAGAAAGGTTCTCTGGACCCGAAGTTCCTGGGAGCCCCTCTGCCCCTGGGGCGGCGTCCTCCCTGTCCTCCTCTGCCACGGAAGGACTGGTTGTCCGGAACGGATGGGGCTGCTGCGACTTCTGGAACCACATCTTCTTTTGGCCCTTTTGGTTCCTAGAATAGGACCTCTGGGGCACAGAGAAGCGGATTCTGACGGCAGACAGCGTCTTCCCATCCTTCTCGCTCTGTGTCAAAGTATCGCGAACAGTTTTGCCAAAAAGGGCAGAACCATCAAAGGGAGCGTTCGCGAATGACGCCTTGAAGGGCTCCGTGAAATCGCAATGGCTGAGCCAGGCCTGTCGTCTAGTAACTTGGCCTACCCCTGCAGCTCTAGCGGCTCCCTCCGTAGCATGGGACAGTAACCGCATAGAGGAATTAGTCACAGACCTGAGAGTGGCCATACGGGTGGAGTGCAACAGTTTGTCCTCCTCCGACATGGACTCTGGGGGGGATGCAGCGTATTCCTTGATAAGATCGCGCTGCATCCTGATCACATGTGCCAAGTAGTTGAGCGCCCTCACTGAAAAGGTCGCTGAACTAAACATTCGCTTCCCCAAGCGGTCCATCATCCGAGACTCCTTGCTCGGAGGATGGACTGAGGGACTCTCCTGGGCGAGTTCCCTCTTGGTGGCTGCAGCCGTCAACATGGCATCTACCGGAGGCCCCTTGCTCCAGTGGGCACGGTCTGCCGGGGGACTAAGGATGCGGTCTGGCCTTTTGGGGATTGGCTCCACCGTGTCCAGTTCCTTCCACGCCCTGGTGGTAATTAGGTCCACCAGGGGGTCGGCAGGAGGGGACACCCAAGAGGTAGACGGGCCCGCTTCAAATGCCTCCAAGAACATGGACACGTCCGAGGAAGACTTGGGGGCAGACCACCCCCCCCTTATGCGAAGCATTTCCATGATGTCTCCAAAGGAGTCATCCTCGGGGGGTGATCTTGGGGAGCCTTTCCCTTCCTCCAAATCCGTGTCTTCTGTGAGAGACTCGGGGGAGTCTATGTGCCTCCTTTTCCACGTATGCTTGCGAGGTGCATCCTCAGGGGGGCTGTCCGAGGAACCCTCGCAAGCGGTGTCCTGTTCCAATGGAACAACTTGGGGCAATGGAGCGGGCTGTCCCAGTGGCCGGATGGTGGAAGCCTGACCCAGTGCAGATGGAGCGCGGGAAGGAGCCGAAGCAAGTGCCGGGGGTCCGGAGACCCTCAACAGGGCCCTCTACACTACATCGAAAGCCGAGGGGGAGCCAACCTCGACCAAAGGATCCGATAATCGGCTCCCCCTCGGATCCGAAGAGTGGATCGGAGCCGGCCCCGAGGCATTCGGATCCGAGGGGGCAGTGCGCTCCGACACCGACGGCGCCGAAGGAACACTAATCCCCCCGGATCCGAAGCTCAGATCCAGGCTCCGAGAGGTCGGATCCGAAGCACTCGAGGGCAGGGTCAGATCCGAAGTACTCAGTACTATCGGCGCCGAAGCTGCTCGGCTCCAATCGCTCCGAACCCAGGTAGCGGGTCGGAGAAGGAGCTATAGGTTTGAAAAAAGGGGTTGAGCTCCCCCCAGAGGGGGGGGGGGGAGGCAGGAGCACTCCCATCTGCATCTGGGCCTGGATGAACCTTCTCATCATCCGGTCCAGATCAGCATCAGATAAACTATAAGTAGATCTCGACGAGGCTACCGAGGTAGGCCTTGAGTGCCTCCTCGATAGCCTCGACGGAGATCGGGTCTCCTCCTCCTCCTCAGGTCCCGGTGAGAAGCAGACTGGAGACCGGAGCCGAGGAGGGGGAGAGCCGGTAGACAAGGAGGCCGGAGGAGAAGCCCGCTTGGCAGGCGGGGCTGAAACAGAGGTCTCGGCCCGCCGCTTGTGGTGCTTCTCTCTCCGGTCCTTTTTTCTTGCTTCCCTCTCCTCCAAACCACTAGAGGGAGGTTGAGTACCAGGTGGAGGAGGGGGAGCAGGAGAGGAGGGAACCGAAGACACGGTACCCCCTGAAGGAGCGGTAGCCGAAGCCGTGTCCGGGGGCAGAAGTCCCGCCAGGACCAGCTTTGACCTCCGCTCCTTCAATGCCCTGGGGTTGAACCCTGCACAAATGGAACATCCAGAAGTGAGGTGTTCAACCCCAAGGCATCGAACGCACTGAGTGTGGCCATCAGCAGGAGAAAGCTTATGGCCACACTCGGAGCACTTCGAGAAGAAAGCCTTAGGGGCTTCAGACATACTAAGGTTTTTTTTAAAATAATAAGTGCTAACTAGCCACAAAGAAAAAACACAGGCCCAAACACACACTATGCACCAGCGAGAGGAGGGATAAATAAAAGTTATTAAAAAACTTTAAATTTTAAACTCAAAAGATAGGGAACCTAACACTTCCACACAAAACTGACTAAAACTTTAAAATTAAATGCTTGTAAATATAAGAATAGACACTTAGCTGAAGAGCTCTAAAAATCCAGTCTGGTCACCAGCGCTGCAAACTAGATCTGGGGTCATGTAGGGAGAGCAGGGCATTATGGGTGAGGGGAGGAGCTGAGAGCTCGGATCCATAGCTGGAAAACCATGCCGGTTCGGATCCGATATCGGATCCATGACCCACAGGTTGCAGACAAATGAATCTCCTACTTCAGATCATAACATCTTTCAACCTACTGTTGTCAGACATATATTAACAGCATGCTTTCTAAAACTTCCCAAAAGACAGCCACTTGTGTACACATCTGCTGTTTGGTTGTGAGTAAGGAAAAAAAATAAAAGGTGCCAGTAATAATTTCAGCTTGTTACTTCTAGACAGCACATACAAAATATAATGACCCTCTATGCACACTAGTGAAAATAATGACCACACTGTCCCCAGCCCAAGACAAGATATAGTGACCTATGCACACTCTTGAGGTTTGGGATGAAAACTAAATAAATAATGACATCATCCTCACCCATAGACACCATGCAAGCTACAGCAACTGCCTGTGCACACCTCTGAGCAGGGCAAAGGGAAAAGATCACTGCTACGGGTGTGTCAAAATCCACTTATACAGAACTTAGGGTGTGGAGGCCACCAGATCCTCTGAATGGTTGCATATTTTGTGATGCCCCATTTTGCCTTTTTGAGCAAATAAAAAGAGGGCGAGTTACTTTCCAAATTTCCAGTTCAGAGGTCTAATTGTGATAAAACAGGATAGTTATGTAATGTATTTATCCTCTGCACAAGAAAACTGCTGCTTTATCAAAGTATTAGTTTAAGGGTGTGCACACTTATACAACCAGCTTATTGTATGTTTTTTTTTTATTTTTTATATTTTCCCCTAATAGATTTGTTTGTTTTTCAATTGAATTCTACAGGTTATAGGCCACATTAAAGGTGGAAAAGTTTTTGAAATGATTTGTTGTGGTCTAATTTTTTATATCACAAAAACCTGGCATTTTAACAGGGGTGTGTGCACTTTTTATATCCACTGTAGATACTGCTGTTAGAGGTGGGATTCATCCTGTTGAATTTTGCTGAATTCACTACAATGCTCCTGTCTGGCAACTGGACAGGATGGATAGAACAGAGTTGAATGCCCTTAAGTAGACCCATAAGCAATCCAGAAATGTTTGTGGTTTATCTCATGGATTAAAGCAATATATCCTAGGGTAAGATTTCAATGCCGTTCATGATGGTGCAAAGGCAGGTTTCAATTACTTTAAGATTGTCCAGAGCATAATGTGATATCCAGCTGTGTTGCAGAGTGATTTGTTTTGTAGATGCATTCACCACTGATGTTCTCAGCTTTGAAGCCTTTATGGTAGGACCAGTCATTATTATAGTGGTAGAGAGAGAGAGAGAGATAGAAGTTGGCATTGTTTTGGTCAGGGTTGGGATGTATGTCCATAGGTTCATAGGTTCATACTAGGCTATCTGCCCTGAGGCAATTATAAGCCTAGCCCGATTCTGTATGGCTTACGCCACCCCTTGATTTGAGTATACTGTGCCCTTTAAGGTTTAGTTTACTGTGCCTCTGTCTAATAGTGACACGGGAGTAATCCCTGGGACAAACCTACGATCCCCATCCACCTATCGAGATTCTTCTTGAAGAGATTCAGTGAGGTGCTCTGCCTCACATGAACTGGAATTCTATTCCAGAGCGAAGGGAGCCTCTGGGTTATGAACCTGTCCCTCCAGCAAGTTCTATTTATTTCTGTGCTGAGGTTCAAGTCCCTCGAGCGTGTGGCTCTAAGGGATTTAGATTTACTGAGGTGGAGCATGTCCATTAATTCTGGATTTGACATAGCTTTGTATGTCAGGCATAGATCGCCTCAAGCAGGCGGTATGCAACTGAGTAGAGCTGGAGTTTTTAACCGAGCAGCATATGGCATCTGTTTGAGACCCTTGATCCTCTTGGTGAGATACTTTTGGGGTCTTTCTAATTGCTGCAGGTGTCGGGTAAGGTACATCCCAAAAGGGGCATTGTATTCTATGATGGGCCTGATGAGGGATGAATAAAGGGGCACGATTACCTCTCTTGATCTAGATGTGAAACCCTTCGTGATGAGGTAGGCTATGTAGAAGGTCTTTGTAACCACTTTGGCAATGTGGTTTTCAAAGGAGAGATTGCTATCAACTTGGGTCCCCAGGTCCCTAATAACTTTCTCTGTACTTAATGGGTTTCCACCTATGTGGTAATTTGTGGGCACATTGTTTTTGCCAAAGGGTATGACTATAAATTTTTTGGCATTTAGCTTTAGACCATGGCACTGGCACCAGTTATCTGTCTCTGTGAGACCTTTTTGAAGGATGTTTGTGTCAGCTGGAGAGTTGATTATGGTCCCAGTTTGCAGTTGTCTGCGAACTTGGTGAGCCATAGTCCTCCCACGTTTGCCTGTACCTCGGAAAAGTATATACTGAACAAGAGTGGTCGCAGGATAGAACCCTGTGGGACGCCACTTGTGACTGGTTTCGAGTCTGACATGGCTCCAGCAACTCTCACTCTGTGGGTTCTGTCTTTGAGCCAGTTTGTGACCCATCTTGTGACATAGGGGTTTATATTTAAGCTGGATAGCTTATCTATGATGCCCAAGTGGGGTATTGTGTCAAACAGTTGAAAAAGTTGAATCTGGAGCATTTCTCCCCGGGCCTCCGCTGAAAACAGGCTCTGTGGAACCTAGTCGGACATTCTCGGTCAACAAAAATGTTAAATAAATAAAATAAAATAAATAAATGCCTTTGCAAGGTCCAGATAGGCTGTGTGGAATACCTTCCCTTCATCTATGGCTTTGGTGACTGTTTCGAAGAAGTCAACCAGGTTCAAAAGGCAGGATCTGCCCTTGACAAAGCCAAACTGGGTAGGATCTAGTGTCTGTAAGTCCCCAATGTCTTTGTTTATGAGCTCCATGATGATCCTCTCCATAGCCTTGCAGACTAAGCTAGTCAGGCTTATGGGGCGATAGTTTCCAGGGTCCGTAGAGGCTCCACCTTTGTGGAGTGGGACCACTGTTGCTGTACGCCATTCTGTGGGCACATATCCTGTTATCATTGTTATCATTGTTAACAGAAGACTATGGCAAATGAGTTAGATGCTGCTGAAGTGAAAGAAGGTGCATAATGGAGTGAGTGTGGGTGGTACATGAATGAAGGGTTTTTGTCTTCTGAAAGAGTCGTGCCCTATATGAGTTGCTAAGTGGTTTAAGGTAGGCATGTTATACTTAAAGTAGACTTGAATGCCAGTAGGTGTTAGTAGTAATTTTGATGTGCTGTTAATACCTCACTTGTGCAGGAATTGGTGAATTAATAGGTGGTCCTGCTTACTTGAAAGAGTAATGACAGATAGGGTCAATATAAATACTGGCCATTTGGGGTGATAGCTATGCATAAGTAAAGTGGAATATGGCAACCATGATGTGACGACAGGTCACAGGTTATATAGGATGAAGGGTATGTGGGAGCAGCAGCAGCCTGTATAAATGGGAGATGAGATTAGGGAGGGAGGAATGGGTGGCAGAGTAGTCTGGTTAGAAGAATTTAGACTGTACTTTATATTTGCTACCAGGGCTGCAGTGAATGCGGTAACTTTAAATGCAAGGTCAAAGTATTAAGACTGTACTTAATGTATCAAAGGCTGAGCATGGTCATAAAGTGACTCTTGTTAGAATTTACAGATTAGAGTCCAGTGCAGAGTATGATTTTTCAAAATGACAGGAGGCCAAGTCTGAATAGAGAAAATAACAAGTATTTGACTACAGAATGCTGCTCTATATATGTGCAACCTGTGCAGAAACACTGTGAGAAGTGAATTATGTCATTCACTGTACAGATCTTTGACTGGATAGTAGCAAGCTAAATTTGTAGAGATAAGATAAAATATTTATTTATTTATTTTGTGTGCACTTCTTCCCAGAAATGGGTGACTATCTAAGGATTTAGTTTGGGAGAGTGGAATTCTCTTCCTATGCAAAAATCACAGCGGACTGGAGGATGTAATCTTTTTAAACTATTTTATTCACATTTTAATCCTTTAGCAGTTCAGTATCAAGATGATTTGCATTGATGAGGCAAAATATCTGTTTTATTTATTTTGCAGTTCGTCTTACAAGTGGAAGTTCAGGCAGTCACTATATAGAGAAATATTGGTTAACCTTGTCCCGAAACTTGACCATGTAAGTAGGTGGGATGAAATGATGTTACCAAACAACAGCAGCCAGCACTTCAAATAAGCAAAACCATTTATTTAATATTATTTCATTAAGGAACAGACCAACTCCATGCCTTCATCAGTGTTAAAGTTCCAAACAGCAATGCCACATTAAAATATACAAGCAACAGAAAACCATTAGAAAATGACCACCCTTTTAAATAGACAGCTTCACTTCATTGAGCCCAGGTGAAAATAAATCCCCCAGTCTCACTATCCAGGAATATTCCTTATTATTCAGGATACCATGCCAACCTAACTTATTACATTAAGCTAGATTAATCTTGTCAATAATAGTGAAATTAAACACAGCAGAAGGATGTTTCTGGACATGCTTATATAATGCATTGAACAGGCAACCGTTTCTGATATTACTCATATGCTCATAATCTGAGTTTTAAGTTGTCTGGATGTCTGTCCTACATAAAAAGCTGAATGTGTGCAAGTAGTTAAATAAACTACCCAATCAGAACAGCAAGTACCAAAACAAGGGATATCAAAAACTTTGGGGATATTCCTAGATGTAAATTGTAAAACATACTTACATGCAGAACAATGCCCACATGGTTGCAACCCACCACAGGGATGCAATCTATTGTTGTCTGTGTATCCATTTTATGTCTAACACTTTTCTTATAATTGATTTAAGTAAATGCCAATAGTTTTTCTTCTTCTGTAAGAAAATAAACAACATGCAGGAACTAACTCAGATATTTTGTTATCTGCCATAAGAATGTCCCAGTGTTTGTAGATAAGATGCTTAAAAAACCCTATATTACTGCCATAATTAGTCACCAGCCTGAAAAAATCATCCCTGAATTTATGTTTTTTATACTGCAACAACTCTTTTCTATCCACTTCTTGCACAATCTTGGGTGGTCATCACTTGAGTTGTGATCTGACCATTGCATAGTTAGTACATTCTGTAGGAAAGTGAGGAAGGGATTGCTACAGATATGGATCAATTACAGATAAATCAGTGTCAGAGATATGTAGCTTAGTAGATGAGGACTGGAGATTATGGCCTAATGTACCCTGGCATCTGAAGTTGGAGACTTGGGTGCTAGTGATAAATTTCATTGCAAGTACATAAAGGGTATCTTGGTGGAGTAATTCGAATAGCTGGGAGCCCAGAAGTATCTGGCTTATACTGGGGGCCAGTTTGCCTTGGGTAAAGTAAGACAATGGTGTTTAATGTGAGGGGAATTGCTGACGAAGTAGTAATTTTTATTAGAGAAGGTCTGTAGTGTTGATGAGTTTTTTGTTAGAAGAGGTGGTCAACAAAGGTAAGCCATACTCCAGTTGTGTGAGTAGGACACCTTCCTCAGCAGCTGCCCTAGTAGTAATGAAATGAATTGAAATATTTTCTGAGTCCAAAAAGGGAGGTAGTTAATTTTAGATTTTGAATACAATTGAAAGTCAAATTGGTTGAACAGACATCTAATTATCTGAATGACGTGATTGTCTCAATAAGGTTGTTGTGCTGGTCATAAAGCTTGAGAGAACTGAGAACTTGGTAATTCTTTTCTTAGTACCAAAGAGCATAGCCTTGTTTTTTTTTTTGGGGGGGGGCAGAAGTTATTTTTGAAGGAAAGCTAGTAGTTTAGGGCTAGAAATTTGTAACTGGGTTTGGATTACCTGTTATGCTGGGTTGGACCTGTAGATAATTGCCACTGGCAAATAAGAGGAGTAGTTACTGTGGTAGGTCAAGGGTTATTTTATTTATAAAAATGGAAAAGAGTATTGGAGCAAGTACTGATCCGTGTGGCACAGTTGAATGAGCATAGGCAGTATGTGATAGACAGGAGACAATCTTTGCTGTTAAGTCAGAAAGCCTTTGAACAGTTTTACAGCTTTGTTGCTGATGCCAATGACTAGAAGGTGGGATTGTAACACTGAATGGGTCTCCATGTCAAAGACTCAGGTCATTCTGCATGCATTGTTCCCATTACTTTCATTCGTTGCTGTGTAATTTGCTTCTTCTCCTTTCTAAGGATCACATCTCCAGTTCTTTTATTTCCTTTACAACAGTCAATACTTATAGCTGGTTTAAACATGAAATCCATTTTCTAGTATATTTTTTTTTTTTGGCAGGTTGTATTAAACTTACTAAGACCTTACTATGTCTGGGCAATTCAGATCCTACAGCCCAGCTCAAAGGTAGAGGCATAGCAACTGCAGGGAGAAGAGGGTAATTGCCCTGGGTGCAAGGTGTTATGGGCATGATTGTCATTTGCCATTGGGGTAGTATTGCAGTTCAGAAATGAATGTCAGTACTAGAGAGGACCTCTTTTTTTGCTGCTCAATTTAGAGCTGAAGGGGTATTCAGATCAAGAATTTGCACCAGGTGCTAGATAAGGTAACTATAGCTCTGCTGAAAAGAATCATTTAATGAACCAATTCATGTGTGTGTGTGTGTGTGTGTGTGTGTGTGTGTGTGTGTGTGTGTGTGTGTGTGTGTGTGTGCAGAGTTTGCATCTAGAACTGTTGTTTTATCATCTTCATTTAGTTTATACCACCCCCCCCCAAAAAAAAAAACTCTTGAAACACCTGAATACAACACTGACATAGCACCAAAATGTCATTTTCTGGATTTTATCCTTGAATTTCTGAGTTGCTTCTTTTGCTAATGGCAAAAGGGAAGGAAGACATTCCAGCCTGGTTCCTCTGTTCAAGAACAATGCATTGAAGAGGAACCCTCTGACTTCAATTCTTACCTCTGACCTCTCATATATCCTCCTTATTAACCCTATTATTCTATCCTTGAATGCAAATGCTAACATCTTCTTACTCAGAAAATTCAAACAGACTCTCTTGAATGGTTTCTCTGCGTAAAGACCCACCAACAGCAACCTTTTCTTTCATTCTGTTTCCTTCTGGGTCATCATTGTTGTATTAATGTTCTATTAATTCTAAGACCTTTACTTTTTAATATCTTTACTAATCAGCTCTATACCTGCTGTCCTCAGTCATCTATAGTGCAATATGCAGTTGACTCTACAGTCATTACCACAGCCAACTCTCCCTCTAAGCTCGTCTCAGATACTCAGGCATCTTTTAACTTAGTTGAAACATGGATCTCCAACAACCAAGTCATCCTTAACCCTAAAAAAAACAAAGCTGTTTTTCTTCCTACCTAAAATGTTCAACAATATTAAACCCTCCTTCTCCATACAGTCCCTTAATAACTTTCCCATTCAGGCAGAATCCAGCACTAAGCTCTTAGGCTTAACCATCGACAATCAGCTTAAATTTGACTTGCATGTTAATAACTCTATCAAAAAGACTCTTTCAAAACAAGGGCTCCTTTACCGTAACAAGAAATTCCTTACATCTGAAGCCAAAATTACTCTCTCTTACCTACCCAGTCTAATGTACACCTCGGAAATTCTAACAAATCTTAACTCAGCACTCCTGACCAACTCGAATCTACCTACAACAAGGTTGCTAAATTTGCTGCCCAACAAACCTACAAATTCCATTACTGTCTCTCTCTAAAACACCTAAACTGGCTTGAATTACCCCACAATCTTCTTCTCTCTCATCTCCAGATCATCCATTCTATCCTATACCAGCATTCCTACTGCCCAGCACCATCCCCTCTCATCTCCCATTATTCTCCCTCCAGACCTCTCTGAAGCTCTAATCAAGACCTACTACAAATCTACAAACCCAAGTCTAAATTTGGACACAACATGTACAGCTATCACCCCACTATTGCTTGGAATAGGCTCCCATTAGAAATCAGGACTCTTACATACCCTAAACAATTTAAGACAGCCACCAAAGAGCACTTTAAAAGTCACTGGTTGTGCCACTGCACTCTCCCTCCTTAACATCTCCTACTTCTCATACCTTAATGTACTTTCTGCCCTTAACTCACTCTTCTCACTAGCTCTCTCTAATCTTCCTTGACTACTCTTTCTACTGTCTTCTAAAATCTATTAAGCAAATCGCCTCAGAGGAACATTCTATTGTAATTGTCTTGCCTTCTTGCAACTACATTGTGATAAAACTGGGTTTTTGTAACCACTTACCCCAAAAACTATACTCATCTTAATGACATATTTCTTTTTATACATTTTGAAATAGTTTTGCTACACTCCTGATTATTGACACTGTATAACATTGTATTGCTACTTAATGCCTTGTAATAATCCTGTAACATTGCTGTTTAATGCTAATTTATGATGAAAATTGTTTAATATGTTGGAGCTTTTCTCCCCTTGCTGAGAAAGGGCTCTTCAGCTCAGTCGGACAATCTCGGTCGATAAATGTAAAGTAAATAAATAATTAATTAATGCTGTCAATTGTTTGCATATCATTCACAAAATTGCACTGATTTATATCTATCAATTTTGGTAATCCCTTTGAGTTCATTGTATCATGAAACGTTCTGCAGCACCACTGTGTGTGCTTCATTCTAAGTGCTTAATATTTTAAGCTGTGATGCACAAAAATGGACCTTCAAACGTCGCTGATGGGATTTCATCTTATATTCCATATTTTGTCATCCTTGATAACACTGTATGAGAACACAGAGTGCTCTGCACTAAAACAAACTATAGTGTGGTTCTCTCTTTGCACTGTTGTAAGAATACTGCAATTCCTTGCTTTCTAAATTACCTCAGGCAAGATTATTATTTTTTTTTTTGAAATGCTATCCTTAAAGCTATGTTGGCAGCTTTTTCACATATAACAGGTTAGAGTATTTCTGAAGCTCAGGCATCAAAGACTAGCTTTGTGCTTTTGTTCTAACTCAGAATTCTACTACAAAAGCACATTTTCATTCTGAACCATGAGGCCGATCAGCTGTTATTGAAACACACACTGAAAAGACCTACTGTAGTTTGTAGTAAGTACAAGCATTTTATAGAAATTTTATTTACTTGTATTGCCATGTGTAATAAATTTTGTTCCTAAGAGAGGGAGAGTTTAACATGTGGGTAGTCCTCCCTGCCTTCTTACTATGACTGAAAAATACAAGAATGATATAATTGTAAATTACAGAAAATGAAATAATGATATTCAGAGAAGTGTTAGAAACTATTTAGTGCAGAAAATAATACATGCTTTTTGTTGCCTTTCTATGTGCCAGTCTTCTATTGTGGTTTGAGTACAGAGGAAGCATAGCTCTCAACCTCTTATCACAAAAAAATGTGGGCAAAGCCAAAAATGGGAGGACAAAGCCCCAAAAATACACACATTTTAAATATTGCTTTTGTAAACTTAGAAAGTTTATAGAAGTAAAGATATTGTCTTATCATACATATTCTAAAGGCTATGAAGTCTGAAACTCAAATGCTTGTCATTATTTAATAAGTTCAGTTATAACTGATTTGCCACAAAAGTCTAGAAAATCTCAAATTTTATGAGAAACAGACTAAAAATATGAAACAAAAATCTGGACAATTGAGAGGTATGGAGGAAAATCACATTTTATGAGAATAAAATGTAACATTTCATTGCAGCATTCATTTAAACTCATGAAGATAAGCAGATTCATATATAAATATTGAACATGTTTTTCTAAGTTACAATGCTAACAGCTCTAGTTAACTGTAAAGGTACCTCATGAAGATGTAGCTGTGCTGAACTGGATCTAGTTGATACAGTTATCTGCACTAAGGATTGATCTAAGCATTGAGCTGGAAAACTCAAAATGTACAACAACAAAACCAAAAATCAAAGCCAAAACATTTTTTTTCCAAGGGGTACATCCTACCCTGCATTCCCCACACCCTTTCTAATTAAATATAAGAACTCTGAGATTGCAGTAGAGTACAGAAAAGGCCAATTCCCTCAGTCCTCCTGTACCACAATCTTGGATAATTGATTTCCCATTCACTTCTATGTGTCAGTGTTCTGGGAGTCGATGATAACGGCTTGATGCTTAGCCGGTCTATATTTTGGTCATTCAATAAAATAATATGGACCCATGCTGAACTTTGTTTAATGATGTGCACTAGCAGCAGCATACAAAATGACCATACAAAATGTTAGCTAGTAGGTCATGGCACAATTAATGTGTAACAAAACAAGTAAAAAATAACATAGAAAAATCACAGAGGCAAAAACATCAAAAAGGCCCTGGCAAACCATAGTCTTCACTGTTTAATACCTTAAACCTCCTTTCAAGGAAGCCTATATGAAATATGCAAATGATTCATTAAGGAAATACAAGTGTTCCAGAGACATGGCTTACTTTTTATACATCTTTATTGAGGCATTTAGACCAATATAGGCATGCCCCAAGTGATATATGGCACAATAATGCATTCTGTTCTCCCATGCACCCAGAGTAATCCTCTCTAGTGAGATGAATCCAACTCCAAGCTTGTGTCCACATTCTGCCTTTATTTTATTTTATAGGTAAAAGTTACCCATTTTCAGTGAAGGCCTGTGGAGAAAAGCTCTATAAGAATTGCATAATATAATGGACAGAGAGAAGCATGCATGACATAACAAAAAACAACAACAACAACAAAAAAAAAAATAATTACAGAGTGGCATGTACATTATAACAAAAATAAAAATAACAGTTGCAGATATATAGGAAATATACCAAGTATAAGAATATGACAGCTATAAACTTTGTTTGGAAAGAATACAAAGCATAGAAACAGACATAAACTATATGGCTGTACCTAAGAATATTGGGTGTGGGTAAGGTTGACAGCTGGCAGATCAACTGCAGATAGTCGACTAAGCAGTTGATTGACAGGTGTGTGACACTGACAATCCCCTGGTAGGAAAATATTCCCTTTTCCTCATTATTTTTTAGATCTTGGTAGTATACATAGTTAGCAGGGGGTGTGGGACTTGCAGGAGGTGCAACAAAACAAAATAACCAAACTAGCTACTGTATGCCAACATGCCTTCAGAATGTAGATAGGAAATATCCACAAAACTTTTTTGATAAAACAATTTTATTAATAGTTAAATAATAAATGTGTGTGTCTGAAACACATTTTATGGATATTTCCTGTGGTTGCAACATTCTGAAGGCATTTTGGTTTAACTAGTTTGGTTATTTTTGCATTAATTCACCAATTTACCCTTTGGGATGAAAAGTTAACCAGCAACTTTTTAAAGGCTGACAGCTCACATCTTTGCAGTAACTGGAGATTATGTTCTAGCTTTCAGAGAGAAACATACTCAGCATGTGAGGGAGATGCTGAGCAAACTATAAAGAACAGGTTTATCCATTAAGATAAACAATCTTCTTCTTCTTTCGGCTTTTCCCGGTTATTGGTCGCCACAGTGGATCACCTGTTCACTCATGATTGGCAGTGGAGTTTTATGGTTTTGAGTTGCCAGCCCAGTGCCCAACCTTCCACAGAAGCACACACATGCACACACTCACACCTATGGCCAATTTAGCGTGTCCAATCCACCTACAGCATAGAAATGCTAAGTGTCTTGCCATAGTCATTGGGTAGATTGTGCTGAAATTTGGCCAGAACCTACCAATAAAGATGCTATGCAGGCTTGACATCCTCCTTTAAACAAAAAGCAGCCAAAAGCATTCCTGACAACAGCAGGGTACCATAGAAAGTTTGTCCTTTGTCTATCACTATAGTGTAATAGCAAATCTGATTACACACTTTGTCCAAAAGAACAGGACAAATTATTTAGTGGATCCCTAGTGCTGCCCAGCCCTGATTATAGCCAATAAGTTATTGTGCAGGTCATTGCTTCAAAATATGCTAAGAGGAGAACCTCATAGTATATCTTAGTCGTAGACTCCAGTCAACAGAAGAACTGCATGCAGCTATGAAGAAGGAATGTTTGAGGATGAGCTGGACTCTTCAAAAGGTTTAACTCTACTATACAATAGAAAATCCACAGCAGTAGCAGATTATAATTTCTAGAAGTGGTTGTACTGACTATATTTCTTAGATGGAGTTTAAGTTCTACAATAAGATAATAAAGTAGAGTGGGGTCAGTAATGCAAATACAAGCTGACTGTCAAAGCACAGAAGTGGGCAACATACTAACAGAAATTTACTTTCAGCCCAAGCTGTAGGTCTTGGTGGCAGCGGGGCGCGGTCTCTGAAGGAAACTCATATCAGCAAGAAAGGGGAGAAATATCAACAGTTTGTTTTCTTAACTGTAGAAATGTCAATATCTGAATAAGTCATTAAATGTATGAAATGTATATATTTTTTTTAGTAACAATGCAGCTGTGTATAGTGGAAATGAACTGTTTTTATACTCAATGCTTCCTCTTAACTAAATCTGCATTGCCTTGTGTTGCAATAGAACTGGATGTGTTATCTAAGTAGCTTCATTTAAAAAAGAGAACACTTGTCTTTTAACTTAAAACAGCAATTATCTCTGTGAAGTATTGACAAGACTGCATTTTTTCCTCTTAGTATTGTTTTGCTGTTAGGTTTGTGAAGTCTCTAACTTGTCAAGAAAGATGAACTAGGACTATTGTATTTTACTTTTTACTTTGCGTAGTGGACTTGATTAAATTAATCAAACTGAGAAGCAGCAAAACTTTTTATTTTTTTAACAAGAATTGTATAGGACAGGAAAATGCAGCCTGCCTTATGTGTACCGTGTTTAGCTAGTGAAGGATTTCATCAGCTTTAGCTATAGTTTACTAAGAAAGTGGTAGGAATAAGATGATTTAGATGAAGTTAGAGTTATACATTTGCCAGCTGTCTGTTAAAATATATATTTTTTGTTCTTCCCTGTGAAATCATTTACTAGCTTGTAAATGTTTAGTTGGGTGTTTCTGCTTACTTGAAGTTCTATTATATAAATATTTTAATTTATTCAGTCATAAAAGCTTGTGTCTTATTTATTAGTTAACAAACATGATCTCACAGCATTGGTATGACTATTGTCATCTACCATTTTGAAGAAAAGCTGTTTGACTATAATTTACCCAAGCAATAATGCCCAACAAGGTGTGAGTTACTGTGTAAATAATGCCCGCCCAGGAGTGTTCCTCTACACCCATGGAATGGCATTATTTACACAGTAACACACACCCTGGCGATCATTATTGTGCTTAGAGAATGGGCTGTCTGTAAAATTGTTGTTTTACTGACTTTTTTTATTGCTATATTATTTTTTTAATCATTTTTTGATGTAAAATAGGCCCTCCGCTTAATGTTTCAAACTTGCTGCAGTATATGAAAATTGTGTTGGGGAAGTATTTTACATCTAAAATATAACATTTTCAAAAAATATCAAGATATTTACTTTAGTTTTGTTCCCTTACTCCGAAAATGTGTGGTTTGTTGCCAGTCATTTGGGATTGAAGTTAGTAAATAATGACATACATTTGAGTTTCAGACTTTACTTCTTTAGAAAATACATGCTTGTACAAATCCAGTTATTCAAGCAACTTTCTAATTTTATGAGAGCAATATTAAAAATGTCTTCCTATATTTGAGCCTCTGTTCCTCCTTTATTTTATGCTTTATCAAGATTTCATGAGCAAAGAGATTGAGAGGTATGAAAACCTTTCAACTGCTGCTGCCACTGATTGATTGATCTCTCTATCTCTCACACACACACAAATACACTACTGCTTTCATGCATGCAAGCATGCATACACTCACATGCAGACAGAAACATAAACACACACACACACACACACACACACACACACACACACACACACACACACACACACACACACACACACACACATGCACACAAATGTTTCTTTCTTTTTTATGCTTATTTTAATTTTATACTTGCTAAACAGCAAATGTGCTGGTTAGCGAATGTAAAATAATGGCTTGATCGATCTCACTCTTATTTCATGCATGCATACATTCATACACACAGATATAAACACACACACACACACACACACACACACACACACACACACACACACACACACACACACACACACACACACGCACACACACGCACGCACACACACACACACACACACACACACACACACACACACACACAGACTTTTCTATTTTTGTTTTTTTTTTTTAATTTTACAATTGCTAAACAGCAAAAGTGCTGCTTACGAGTGTAAAATAACAGCAGGCATTAGCTTTCTTTCAGTCCGAGCTTCATGGTAGCTTAATATGCTGCCTTGAAGATCATATTTCAGTGGGCATAACCTGTATATTAACAACCTGCTAGAGAATGTTTGTTCTCTAGTCAGAGTGGCGATGTACAGGTCACTCATTCTCATAATTTAATATATTGGTTGACTCATTAGAAGAGTATTCAGTAACTCAGACATATAATGTGTTTTGTTTTTAGGTTTGTATCCAATTACATGTATTTTTTCAATTTTTTGATTGATCATGTGATTGTTTTTAAACTTTTGATTGGTGTTCCAGTTATATAAATTAATGAATGGGTTTTAATTGTTTAGTTCTGATGAAGTTTCATCCTTTGGGGAATGAAAGCACTCAACTGGTGAATAAAAATTTTTGAACCAAGTGTTTTTTGAAGTTGTTTTCCATGTCCCTGTTTGCACTGATTCCGGTGGAGTTTATAGTTCATTAGAAGATTATTCAGTAACTGAGGCAATGGTAGTATATTCGTGTGATTGGTGTCATCATGTACTCTACACACAGAAAAGTTGTGTTTGTACTGGAAAGATATCAGTATCACCTCCTAGGTGTGTGAAAAATAGTTTTGACTAAGTCTCAGTTACTGTTGGTGAAACCGGTCTAGAGAGTATTGGGCTCAGACCAGGGTAGGTGAAATGCTGGAGGGCCATGGATTATAACTTTCATATGCTTATTTGGATGTGGCAAGTGATGGTTATAATTTAAGGCAGTATGCACCTTGCCATATACTGTTAAGGCCAATCACCCCTTGCAGATGTTAATTGGTAGTAGCAGTGTGATTATAAGACTGTTGCCCTGATAATTAGTATTGTGTGATTCAAACCCCATAACTACTCCACCTCACAAAAGGCTGCAGTGGTTAAAATTCCCTGCATGAGAGGTATGGGAGCTTTAAGGGATGGGGGGGGGGGGGGTTTGCCTCATAGGAAGATAAGTTCAGTGAATTCAGGTTCGATGACTTTTTGTTTACATAAATGTTTTCAGTCAATTGCTTTACATGAACTTCACATGGATTCAGAGGGACGTATACTGTAAACTTTGGCAGCAAGAAGAGTCTCCTGCAATGTAGCTGATACTTCAGGTTTAATCTTGAATCATGGAGGAAGTAGGAAAAAAGAGTTATTACTGTCACATTAAAAAAATAAAATTGAGCTAAATATATATCAAGTCAGAAACACTATATAAGCTCTATAAAAGTGTGTTTGTATATCCACTGCTGGCATCTGTGAAGGCATCTTGTAGGGAGTAAGACTACTGTATATGAGGTGCATTTTTATTAAAAAAAAAATTAGCCTACAGATAGTGCTAGATGACTCTTTTCATTAATTATATAATCATGACACTTGTTCAGATATATTTGTCTGGTGGTAACATTTAAGTAAGCCAGAAGGCCTGTAGCTTGGATTTGGAAAGGAGAACAGCCAGGCCCCTCTCCATACCAATAAATACATTTCCCATCCTTCAGTGCACATGCTTCAAGTATAACATTAAAGGATGTAAATATATATATATATATATATATATATATATATATATATATATATATATATATGGATCCCTATCACAACACCGACACCCCACAAAGCCAACACCCAAAACACCGACACCAAAAGACAGAAAACGCACAAAACTGACAACTCACAAAACCGAACACCATAACACTGACACCCAAAACACCGACACACAAAATGTAAACTACACATTACACACAACTATACATGCACTAACAGTAACCCAAACCCTAACGTCCGACACTACCGCACACTTACCCTACCCGCACCCTAACCCTAACTCACTTAACCCGCCACTAAACCTAAAGTCTGTCACTATTGCACACTTACCCTACCTGCACCCTAACCCTAACTCACTTAACCCACCCTTAAACCTAAACTCCGTCACTATCGCACACTTACCTTACCCGCACCGTAAGTCCGACACTACTGCACGCTCACCTTTCCCGTACCCTAACCCTAAATCCCTCACTATCTCACACTTACCTGTCTGCTCCCTAATGCTAAATCCCTCACTATCGCACACTTACCGAGCCGCGCTCACACATTGCCCATGTCGGTGTTTCGGCTGTCGGGATGTCACCTTGTCGATCATCTGTCTCGTCGGTCTTCTGGAGTCGGTCTTCTGAGCATCGGTGTTTTGGTGTGTCGATCAAGTCAAGGGGAACCATATATATATATATATATATATATATATATATATATATATATATAGATATATGGGTTCACTTTATAACATCGAAATACTGAAATGTTGAATTTCAGTATCTCGAAGCTATAAAGTCGAATGTTTGAAATACTGAACGTTCATAATAGCAAATTTCACATATGTCGAATATATGTCGAATTCGCGGTTATGAAGTTGCGCTACGTAATGTCCGGGTTTGTGTTTTGCTTGTGCGCACTGCCGTGTGTGGATGTAGGTGTTATGTCAGGTAAGTGAGTGTTTTGTAAGGGTTTTGAGTGGGAGTTAGAGTGTGTGTGAGGGATTGGAGAATGTGCGTGTGTGAGTGTGTTGTGTTTGTGCGATCTCGGAGTTAGTATATATAAGTAGGGGGGGTGTGAGTTGTGTATATGTGTTTTTTTTTGTTTATGTTGTGATGTGGGTGTTGTGTTGTATGTTTAGTGTAGTGTGTGCGGTGTTGTCGGTTATGTGGTTTCGCGGTTTTTGTTTGTCGATGTTTTGTGGATTCGGTTTTATAGTCTCGAGATACTGAAATTCGATATTTCAGCATTTCGAGGTTATAAAGTGAATCCATATATATATATATATATATATATATATATATATATATATATATATATATATTATTTGTTTATAACTGGAACATTAAGAGAGGGAATGATGGTTTTCTCTACTGCATATTTATTGCCTCAGAAATAACACTATAGTGTTACTGAGAATTAAAAAAAATAGAAGATGACTCATACTGATTGATGCTACAGGGAAGAAGAGCTCACAGGGGCTCTTTTATCAACTACTCACGCTGTTCAGTAATGAAAGGACACAAATGTATTCACATTGCATAGGAACAGTCCATGCTGGTCTATTTAATACCTACTTGAGAAGAATACTATTGATGAAGGCAGACTTATTCATGTTGTGTTGCACACCGAAATGATGAATGGCCTGTACTAGTAAATCTACCAGTTGCTCAGGCTGATTGGGGGTTAACTAAAGCAACTCCATTTAGAGAACTATTGTGTACACAGCACTATGCAAGGCAAATGTAGCATGAGTCCTTGGAGATCAGTGCTTGCATTCAATTTGTGCTTTCTTAGTCAGTAGTTTAATGCTCTTCATCACAGAGATTTTATTTTCTTGTTCTGAATCAGGCTGGCATGCTTTAATGTGCAGGTATAGATTATAACTTTAAGAGTAATGTTCAACAGCATTGCAGGAGGCTGCCTCATAGAGACAGATGAATTCCTTATTATATGAGTAAATAAAGCCACCCTTAAGTAACAGGCTCAGGATGAAACTTACTACAGATAACCTCATATATTCATTACAGTACTTTGTGCACAATTATATTCAAAATGATGAGACTGTTGTTCTCTGAATTACCATTAATTAACCCTCAAAACATGAATTGTATTATAACAGATTCAAAGCATGTAGAAAGAGGCAAAAATCTAATAAAAATAGTTCTTTTCTATCATTTGTAAAAAAAATCCAAAAACCTAACAATGTCCCTGAAAAAAAAACACAGAGAAAAAAACATGATTTTATTATTCAGGGCAGGTCAGTATGCAACAGTTTGCATTGCTGTCTCACAGTGCTTGGATCCAATTCAGTTACAAGATTTGTTTCTCTGCTTTGTACTTACTGAATGCTTGGATACAATCCAGATCCCCTGTAACCCTGACTGAATAAGGTAGGTAACTAGAGAATGAATGGGATGGGACGTTTGCAAGGCAAATAGGCATATATACTTTGTCAACCTTTTCTGGAAGACAGCATACTTGCAGACCAATGTTGAATCACTTTTCAGGTTGTTGCTGTCACTTTAGTAAGAACATTAAACTTTATATGCAGGTAGCATATAAAATGGAAACTTCTTGTGGAGAGCAAGTAAAGTTTCAATATCATTCCTTTTGTTTTATATATTCATACATGGATGTCTATTGTAATAAAGAGAGTGATCCTTACATGTAAGAGCTTCCTACGGAGCTTACCAGCCCCGAAATGATGGGTGAGGTGGAATGATTTAGGAATGAATGGAAAAGGTAGAAGCTTAGTTTTTGGGTGGAGTTAAAAAGTAATTTATAATCTAGAATTTGCTGTTTATCTTATAGGTAAGGCATAGACAGGACAGATCCCCAAATCTATTTATTACTTATACAGATGGCAACCTACTTCTACTAGTAAGAACAGAAGTTCCTAGAGATCATCTTAGACCTTAGTCTTTCATGGCCAGGCATATTGACAATATTATTAGCAAAACACTTCACTGAGTAAAACAATGCATTGAAATGCCTTAACTAAAAATGTGCTGATCCATAAAACTGAATATGGGCTTCCCCCTCTTGTAACCTTACATTTCAGCCCAAACACCTGTAAAATATAGACTAGTATAAATAAAATCTGCAGATTTGTTCTTTTTGCAGACTCTGAACTTATCACTGCCAACGTCTACAGTGATGTAACTGGTTACCTGTAAATGACAGAGCCACGTTTCTACTTAGTTGTCAACTCTACAAGCTGTTAAAAATGGAACACTATCCCCACAAAAAAATAAATAAATAAAATAACAAAAACAACAACAAAAAAAACCCAAATCAAGCAGCCTAATTATACACTTTGAGGTATTGGAGGCAGCCAAGAAGATAGCATTACCTTCATTAGATCTCATTTTAAAACAAGATCTGGGAAAGAGTTATCTCTGTGCTAAGCCCAGCTATTTGGACTCAGGTTTGTGTTTATTTAGAAACAAATTAAAAGAACAACTGTTAAAGGACACCAAATGCTCTTGCTTCCATGACAGTGGCTTGTCTTTGCAGCTCACACTGTAGTTACATCTGTCATTTAAAGATATACCTTTAACAAATGGTCACTGGACACTTGCCTACCTTAATTTTAAATAAAAATATCACTTGCATTTATAATTGTAAGTAACATGCAGTTGTATTTTCTTAACCTTGTGACTGTACTATGTACAACTCTTTGTATTGTCTAGTCTATGTAAAATGTTCTGTTTGTGTCTTGCACCATGCTGTCTGGGTTATGGCTGAAAAAAGATTTGCAAACCAATGCACTTACCCAGTTATAACTAAAAAATACTGATAATAATAATAATAGTATTAATAATAATAAATGAGATATTCCATACAGACAGCCTATATTTCTGTTATTCTGTATTTCAGATTTATCTTAAATGACACAATCAAAAAGATGATAATTTTTATCTTACCTGGCTTAGTAATGATAAACTCTTGCTACACAACTTGTGTTGTTTACATTAAGGAGATATCACTCTACTTTTTCCTTGTCAGCCTCCTGAAACATAAGCTTACTTTTCATTCCTTCAGCCTAGCACCTTAATTTACAGTTCAGCTTTATATTTATGTGTGTCTGTCTGCCTGTCTGTCTATCTATTTATCTGTCTATCATTCTGTCTGTCTTGGTGGAAAATAGACCTGTTTCAGCCTCAGCCTGAACTAAAGTCACTAATTATTATAAAGAATAAAAATTCACAGATGCCGCACACTTAAATGTGCAGCGTGTGTGTGTGTGTGTGTGTGTGTGTGTGTGTGTGTTTATGCATGTGTATCTCTCTCTCTCTCTATATATAGATTCATAGGTAGGTACTAGGCTATTGGACCAAGGGCCTAAGTAAGCCTAGCCAACAAAGTTCCCTGGCTTACATCAACCCAAGAAAGCTAATTTCCTGTGCCCCTGCCACAGAAGTGATCCCTGGGGTGTATTTCCTATTTCCCATCCAGATTTTTCTTGAAGAGTGTTAATGAGGAACTTTGCTTGACGTAGATGGGTAGCTTGTTCCAGAGCATGGGAAGTCTCTGGGAGAGGAATCTATCCCTCCAACAAGTCCTGTTTATTGTGGTGACAAGGTTTAGGTCCCTAGAGCGTGTAGCTTGGAGGGATTGGGATTTCTTTAGGTGTAACATATCCAACAGCTCTGGGTTTGACATAGCTTTATATGTTAGGCAGAGATCACCTAGGAGTAGACGATATACTGCAGAGTAAAGCTGGAGTTTTTTGAGATGATCAGTGTAGGGCATCTGTTTGAGGCCAGTAATTCTCTTTGTGAGGTACTTCTGTGGCCTTCCCAGCTGCTGCAGATGTCTTGTGAGGTACATTCCAAAAGGGGCATTGTACTCTATAATGTGTCTAATGAGTATCGAGTAGAGGGGAACACTGACCTCTTTTTTCCTGGATGAGAACCCTTTTGTGATGAGGTGTGTCATGTAGAAGGATTTCCTGACTACTATGGCAATGTGATTATCAAAGGAGAGACTACTGTCCACCTGGGTCCCAAGGTCTCTTATTACACATTCGGTGTTAAGAATGCTGCTGCCTATGTGATAGTTCATGGGTACAGAGGTGTTACCAAAGGGGATAACAATGCACTTTTTGGCACTGAGCTTGAGGCCATGGCTCTGACACCAGGCATCTGTCTCAGTGAGGCCCTTCTGTAGGATGTCCACATCATTTGGGGACTCGACTATAGCTCCTAGTTTGCAGTAATCTGCAAACTTCATTAGCCAGAGGCCTTCTGTGTTAGCCTGTACTTCAGAGAAGTAGATACCAAACAGGAGAGGTCCTAGGACTGAACCCTGTGGTACTCCACTTGTCACTGGTTTGAAGTCAGATTTGGAGTCTGCAACTTTTATAGTGTGGGTTCTGTCAGTGAGCCAGTTGGCAACCCATCTTGTGACATAGGGATTTATACCCAGTTTACTGAGTTTAGCTATAATTCCAGAATGGGGGATGGTGTCGAAAGCCTTGGTGAGGTCAAGATAGGCTGTGTGAACCACCTTACCCTCGTCTACGGCTTTGGTGACTGCCTCAAAGAAGTCGACCAGGTTCAGGAGGCAAAATCTGCCTTTCACAAACCCGAACTGGGTGGGGTCCAGAGTTTGGAGGTTACCAATGTCTTTGTTTATGAATTCCATGATGATACGTTCCATAGCCTTGCAGACCAGGCTCGTCAGGCTAATAGGGCGATAGTTCCCAGGATCAGTGGTGGCTCCCCCTTTGTGGAGTGGGATAACTGTTGCTGTTCACCATTCAGTGGGCACAAAGCCTGATGTGAGGCTATGATTGAACATGGTGCTTAGGTGGGGAGCCAGTTCGTTCTGAAGTTCGTGTAAAACGCAGCCTGGGATGTTGTCTGGTCCCATGGATGCTGTGTTTTTGGCTTTAGAGAGTGCTGCTTTTACCTGTGAAGTTGTGATTACAGGGACTCTGCATTCTTCCTGTATAGATATGGGCCCTTTAGGGGGTGAGAGTTGGGTAAAGTTAGCACTGAACCTATCTGCCAGGATGTTGGCAATATCAGTTGGTTCTGTAATTTTTGTGCCATTGTGCTGTAACTCAGAGCAGATCTGGGTGTTGCCATTGAAATTCTTGACATAGCTATAGAATGCTTTGTGGTTGTCCTTAGAATCAGTGGCAATCTTGTTTTCATAGCTAGCTTTGGAGGATCTTATAAGGGATCTCAGCTTCTTGCTGAGGCTGACCAGGGAGCTCCTCCACTCATGGGATTTTACTCTCCTTTGCAGAAATTTCTTCCTTCTGTTGTAGAGTTTGTTTATGGCAATGGACCACCAGATTGGCTTCTTTTTTTGGAGGAAAGCGTCTTGGTTCTGTTTGGGATAGCACGGTCCATGCACTCATGTAAGTGCTTTTGTAGGATTCAGCAGTCATAACTGTATTGTCCATCTGCATGGGTGTCATGAAGTTCACCACTTCTGTCTTAAGAAGCATGAAGTTGGCTTTGGAGAAATTTTTTACTGTGGTTTTCTTAATGGGGGTGGGGTGGGGGCAGGATGTGAATATCTAGGGTGATTAGCTTATGGTTGGATCTGACCAAAGAGGAGTTGACTTCAGGTGTGGAACACCAGTCACTCATGTTGGTTATGACTAGGTCTAGGATATCGTTGCCCCTAGTGGGGGTGTGGATAAGTTGATCCAAGGCATTGGAATTTATGAATTCCAGAAAGCATTGAGCGAAGGTGTTAAATAATCAACCCTTGCAAGTCTTGATCCCAGGAGTACATATACATATGCAGCAATATATGTAGCAAATAAATGAACACAAAACAAATTACACTGTAATAACTTTCAGAATAATACTAAACACAACCCTAAAAATTTTTGGACATCCATTAAAGAAATCTTACATCGCGGTCAAAAATTCAACCTAAACCCCCCCCTCTCCAAATAACTCACCAGACAAAACTGCAATACAGTTAAACTCTTATTTTATAAATAGTATAGCATCTCTAACCAAGGATTCCTTAGCATCTAATCCCAAACCTGCCCAACAGCCATATATCACCATATCCACTTTCACCTTCAAACCTGTGCCCACATCCTATATAAAACTACTCTTAAACCATGCTCTTCTTCAGCTGATGACCTTCTGAGTGAGTACCTAAAAATAGCAGCTAATAGCATTGCCTGTCGTGTCTCAATCCTTATTTGTTTATTAACATTTGATTACCGGGAAAGTCCGACTGGGTAGAAGCCCATTTTCAGCAGAGGCCTGGTGAGAAAAGTTCCAAATTAATACAAAACATTTTAAGAAAAATAATTATACAGTCTTAAAAAATAAGACAAAAACATCTGCAATTTGTATAAGTATAACAAATTAGACATAATATAAAAACATTGGTTAAGTATTTATACAAGGTATATGACAATCATTTAATACTTAGAGAAACTGTATTCATTTTGTAGAAAAAATAAAGGTAAGTTAGTTTAATACTAACAAGAATTGCATATGAAGTGAGGGAAAAACAGGCTTATGGTATATTTAGAGAGAAAATTAGGGAAAATTAGATAGCAGTAAGGAAGTAAGTGAAAAAGGGAGAATAAGGAGGTATAAGGAATGAAAAGGCACTTGTTCACATTTAGGGATATATTTTGTCCTGATTTTGAACAAGTACAGAGCCGCCTTTTAGCTAGGAATTCTTTCAGAGTGGTTTTGAAAGATGGGAGGGAGGGTATAGACCTGATGGATACAGGTAAGGAGTTCCAGGCCTTAGCAGCCATGTATGAATACAGGCAGTGCCCATGACATTTGCTAGATCTGTAGACAGACAGGAGTTTTTGGTCACTGGATCCCATAGTTTTGTAGAATGTTTTTTAGTGCTGGACAGGCAGATGGATGCTGAATAACTTTATAGGTGGTAAGGAGCTGTGTATATGTATTGCATGTATTTATGTTATTTTTTAACCTTGGTAGAATGCTCAACAAATGAAACATTTTCAGGTTCAGCCCAGGAACCTAACCCTTACAGAAGCAGATAGCGAGAAAGTTGTTAATGTATATTATCAACTTGTTAGCCTTCTGGATACTTTTTTACCTGTATTTACTCTAGCTGTTTTCCAGGAGAATGGACAGACCCAAGGACCTTGGCTGTTTCTTTCACATATAGCGTCAAGGCTCATACTTCATTTAAAGTTTTGGGTTTATCTTTTGCCATGACACAGACTGCTTTACTAAAGCTTGAAGCTTAAGCTGTTTGCTACTAGATAAGGAAAGAGTAAAATTAGCCTTGAAACAGATCTGTTATGCTTTACATAAAGCCATTTTCATAGAGACTTATGTCATATATACATTCATACTCTGAGTACCTGCTTAACTAGGACAGGATTACAGGGTAGTCAGAGCTTGTCCTGGCAGTCAATTAACATAAGGCAGAAAATGTATCCTGAATGGACATCACCCCATTAGAGGTTCTGCATGCATGTGCATAAGTGCACAAATACACACACACACCTCCCTGTTGAAATGTTGGCACTCGTAATGCTAAGTGCTGACATGCAGTAAAAGCAATACCAACAGTGCAGGAACAATATTGAATATTGCTCTTCTGCTTTAAACATCTTTTTTTGCAGAAGAGCACCATCTCTGCACCCCTGATGTGGGTGGCAAGCCCCCCATCCCCAAATATGTACATTTATCAATATATCTATATCTCTATCTCTATCTATCTATCTATCTATCTATCTATCTATCTATCTATCTATCTATCTATCTATCTATCCCAACTCCAGGATTGCCATATATCAAAGGAAAGGTAATAGTCTGAGAAATGTCCATCCTGGAATTAGTATACATAAATACTTTTTTTCTGTCATTGAGTCTCAGCATTTTGGGACTCAGTAAAGTGGTTTCTGATGTTTGACATGATTTCTTTCTCTGTCTCTCTCTCTCTCTCTCTCTCTCTCTCTCTCTCTCACACACACACACACACACACACACACACACACACACACACACACACACACACACACACACACACACACACACACACACACACACACACACACACACACAAACACCGCAGCATGTATTCGTTTGGGCAGTTTGGAAGATCACCAATTCACCTACATTATTTAATCAAAAATGGGTGCTTCAACCCCCTTGGTTTCTTACTTGTATGGCCTACTACAAGTTACAACAGACCTCAAACTACATTATATTAATAGCAAAATGGTTAAAATATGACTGACCAAATGACGTTCTGACACACATTCAGCAGAAAGATAGTCTTAAAAGTTATTTTAAGTACAAAGCAACAACAACATTTGACATGGCAGTACAGCAAATTAAACAATGAGATATATATGATATTTTATTTCTTTTTAAGAGGTATCTGTCTTAGATTTGCACAAATATAATTTTCAAATGTCTGACATTAGATTATTTTATTTCTTGTATAGCCAACCACTGACAGTAGTTCCTAAAATGAGTTAGAATGACTCATTTTCAGATGATACAATTTCATATCCATATAGTTCAAAATCTAACAGTTTAAAAAACGCATGGTCTAACAGTGCAATTGCCTCTACTTCCCTTTTTCAGAAAAGTACAATAGACACAACATTAACCCTAAAAATAGCCATAAAATTAATCTAAGCCCTAATAAAAAATTGTGTACTACCACCAGGAGATTCCTCTGTTGCTTAACTGTTTGTTGGCATTTTATAGGCCCTCTAGGTCTGAGGTCAACAAGAGTGCTGTGTTTGGGCATAAGTAACTCATCACAGTCAAGTGTGTTTTGAACCTTATAGTGGCCTTACCCCATACATATTTGTTTTAATTTTTTTAGTCTCCTACCATGATTTACTGCATTGTTCACATGTCTCTTTTTTACCTTTTTCCTGGTGACTGGGATATGAGACCAGTGCTTTTTTCAATGACTTGTACCTGTCTGACGTTTCCCTCATTTACAGGCACAATAGTGCCCCAAGTAGATTGTAATGGGGCACATATCATCCCTATCTTGTATCTGTGTAGCTTGGTATGTCTCTTTATTATTGGCAGCCACATCATTAGATGTGATATGATTGTTATTCTCTGACTGGTTTTGGCTACAAACAAAGTGGCATACCCAAGGCATCCTCACACTATTAGCCACAGTTTTTCTCGTCTAGACTTATATTTTATGTAAAATCCTTTGTCTTACTAAAGAGAATGAAAGTGTATTTCTGGATAAGAGTGCAAGAACGATATTTGTTTCCCAAAATGTTCTGTATACATTTGTCATGCTTTAGCATTTTTCTCGCATTCTTTTCAATTACTTACATTAATTATAATTAATTATCAATTATTCAATTATTATTATTATTCACAAAAAACTAGGAGTGCTATACAAAAATAAGCAACTTCTCACCAAAACAGCAAAGATTTCAATAGCAAATTCCCACCTTATCTTCACCCTACTTTATGCCTCTCCAATATATATACCAACCTAAGGCAATGCGATCTAAACAAGCTAGAGACCTGCTACAACAAAATCGCCAAATTCACCACAGGGGCATCCTACCGTAGTCACCACTGTCTCTCACTTGCTGATCTGGGCTGGCTTGAACTCCCTCACCTCCTTCAATGGTATCAACTCTCACTCACCCACAAACTAGTAAACCATCCACTAAATGTCCCATCCCTCCAGAATCTACTCCAACCCTATTGCACCACCAGACCACTAAGATCCAGCAACAAAAATCACTTGCAGATCACTAAAGCCAATAACTCTGCTGGCGAAGCACTATTCTCTTACACCATAGCCAAATTATGAAACTCCCTCCCACCCACAATTACCTCCATACCATCATGCACCCACTTCAAAACTTTACTAAAAGCACACCTAAAAACATGCTGGCTATGCCCTTGCAGCTCCCACTCTAATATCACCCTCCCCATCCAAACACTACCTTCTAACCTCAAAAAAAGGCATAGCAAAATTAATTTAAAATGGGTGGCGAAAGCCAAACACACTCTGGCTAGGCTTATAAATGCCCTAGGGCAGATAGCCTAGTATGAACCTATGAACCTATGAACCTTTCTTTCCACTCCACTAACTACCTTGATTATAGCAAGCTCAGACGCTCATAAGCCAGTACTTATTATACAGCAGGAACTTCTTCTTGTAACATTTGTTAATGTCTGTTATGTACGTCACAGATAAAGATTCTAGTTGTCTAAAGATGTATTATGTTCTTCATCTGTAAATATGTTGTAAGTAATTGCTATGTAAATTGTTAATTGCCATGTAATCCAATGTAACTACTGTCTGTTTATTTTAACTGTGGAGCTTTTCTCCCCGGGCCTCCGCTGAAAATGGACCTACGTCCAGTCGGACACTCCCGGTCAACAAATATAACTAAATAAATAAATAAATATTTTTGTTTTTTTAGTTGTTTCTCAGTTTGTTATGACTTCATGGAGGATCCAGGTCTTTGACACATATATCCATACACACCCACAAAACCATGACTGTCAGCATAGAACTCTATGTTAATTCTTATTTATTTAGTGGATTGGTTTGTTTATTCATGTTAACTAGTCATTTTGAAAAAAAAAAAGCTGTATATCTCTGGTTAAGAACATATAGTAAAGATTGTTTTAAAACCACAAAATGAAGCTTAAGCCCTTCTAATGGCATAATTCTGTGACAGATTATATGTATTTAGTTATTTACTTTACATTTGTTGACTGGGAATGTCTGACTGAGCAAGAGCCCTTTTTCAGCAGAGGCCGCAGGAGGCTGGGAGCAAAGCTCCACATAGCCACAATGATTAAATAAATAAATAGCAATCTAAGAGAAAATATCAGACATAATCATGATTTGAGAGCATTACAGAGGCAAACAAGTGTGGCTTACAATTAGTTACAAAAATAGAATGAGCAATCTTTGAGAACATATCAAACATAATGTGATTTGAGATGACATCCGCGGTGGTGCAGCGGTAGCGTTGCTGCCTCACAGCAAGACGTTCTCCCGTTCGATTCTCAGCTGGAGAGTGGGGAGTGCCTTCTGTGTGGAGTCTGCATGTCCTCCCTGTGGTTGGGTGGGCATTCGAAAGGCATGCGTAAATGGGCGTGCCTTCGTTAAAGATTGGACATTGAGCTGGCACCTCGGCGTTTGTAAAAATCTACTGCCAATCATTAGCGGACCGGAGTTCCACTGTGGCGACCCCTAACCGGGAAAAGCTGAAAGACACAACAATATATATATATATATATATATATATATATATATATATATATATATATATATATATATATATATATAAGGATCTAGGACGACTTCCGCGGTGGAAGAGGGGTTCTAAACACTTAGTTTCAAAAAAATAATTAGGGTACTTGAAGTGTATAGAGCTTTAACAGAGAAGTAGTTAGAACTACTCTGAGAGACAATTCATTATATAGTGACTGCAGACAGCGGTGAGAACAGGATATGTTTTTTCTGAGGGGGTAGAGAGATGGTACCGAGTAGGGAGAAGACAGATGGAGAGGAAAGAGTGGGAGGGACCAGGAGAAGTTAGACTGGTAGTAAGTTTGGACAGAGAGAGAGATGGGTAACAGGGGGTAGTTAAGTCGAGGATTGTTCAAGGAAGGTTTCTGAAGTGACATGTCCAGGTGTTTAGTAAGTGTTGTTTGTGGGTACTTTTAAATTCTGGTGTGTGTGTTATTTCTCTGATGGGTAAGGGAAGCTGGTTCCAGAAAAAGGCAGGAGAGTAGCTGTAAAGGTTTCGGCCAATAGATTTTTTAGCCTTATATATATCAAGGAGCTTTTGGTCAACACTGCTATTCTAGCTATAGCACAGGGAGAGATGATAGAAGAAATGTTAAGGCAGAAGGAAGGTTTGTTGAAAATGGAATGAATGACAAGTAGTTGTGAGTAAAGAAGTTGGTGGGGGAACTCTAACCAGTTTAAGATAATGAGTGATAGGCAATGATGTGAAATTGGGAGGTGATTAGCAGCAAACCTAGCTATTTTATTATAGGTGGTTTCCAGCTTGGAGAGTAGAGAGAATTGAAGATTAGTTAAGATTTGGGAGCTGTAGAGGAGACTAGGGTGAAGGTAGGCATAGGCAAGTGAGATTTGCAACTCTTTTGTAAGGAACTTTTTATTTCTACATTGTAATCCAAGTTTTTGATGACTTTTTTAAATACACTGGTGGACATGGAGGTCAAATTTGAGTTGGTCATCAATAATGGCCCGTAAGAGTTTGGTGTGAGTTTGGGTTTGGAGGTGGAAAGAGATTTAGGTAGGAAAAAGAGAAGTTGAGCTGCGGTGGTGCAGCAGTTAGCATTGTCGCCTCACAGCAAGAGGTTCTCCCGTTCGATTCTCGGCTGGCACGCCTTCTGTGTGGAGTCTTTATGTTCTCCCCACAGTCGTATGACATTTAAAGACATGCAGGTAGGTGCGTGCATGAATGGGTGTGCCTTCTTTGAAGGTTGGGCGTCATGCTGGCAACTCAAGCACCGTAAAAATCCACTGCCAGTCATTAGCAGACCGGAGTTCCGCTGTGGTGACCCCTAACTGGGAAAAGCCGAAAGACATTACTAGTTGTGAGAAGTGGGTCACAGGAAAGAGAAACTATCAGTGAGCCCAGGGTGTGCTATGTTTACCAAGGTGAGTGCAACTGTGGGGAGAGGAGATAAACTAAGGAAGCAATAAGAAAATAGTTAAAGTAAAAAACACAACTTACAGAAAAGTTTTTGAGAGAAGGGGGAGTGTCCATAAAGTCTGTGCGCCAGGTCCAAGATTAGGTTAGGGGCAGGACAGCTATATCAACTGGGCACAAACTCTGCCTGCAGTTAAGACCTTGACAATGAAAACATATGTCATGAAAGTCAGAAATGTTACCAGGCAGAAATCTGTTAATAAGAATACTTCCTGAAAATATCAGTGTCATAGCTGAAATGTATTTCATTTGTATAATTAAGGATGCTGGGTCAGAATGAGTTAACTGTAGTCACAGGATATACAACTTAATAAATGGAAGGACAAGAGAGATGTATTTCATTCAAATGTAACTGTACATGTTAATTGTCTAACCACAATTGCTTCATTCCATGGATGACCTAGGAACACTGTGAAGTTATATGATTAGCTTTGAGTAACAATTTGCAAATGGAGACTGAGGGCATCAAACCCAGGATTGTAGGATGATAAGAATTACTAGAAGCTCATAGTCTTTACTCTGTACTTTAATGTACCAGAGCTACATATACTTCTTTTGTATATAAGATACAGACCACTTAACTGTCCCTATTTTGGAGGAATTTTACAAGTTTAGGATTGATTTACTTCCTCACAGGCTGTCCTATTTTTTTAGAGGTATGCCCCCTATTTTCAAGCTTGATTTACCCCTTCATGCACTTTTCTGAATCTCCTTCATCGTGTGATTTTTTTACTCTGTCTAGCATACAGAAAACCACAACTCATGACCAACATACTAGAGGCAAAAGTAATTTAAAGATAGATCTTACATCACCCTTTTTCTGAAGCTAAAATAAATGACCTTGTGTGGTACAATTTTACAATGCAGTTCATTAAGGTCTACAGATTTTACACTGTCTGTTTAATAATGTGCTTAGGAGGAAGAGTTATGTGCTATTAGGTATTCATATTTTATGCTAAGTAAATGTCCAGATTTTTGGTTGGATGCTGCTACTTTTCAAGGGCCCTTATTTCTGTTTTCAATGTCAAAGTTGAGATGTATGATAAGATAAAATCTTTGTAGCTTGCTATTCTAAATCATATTTTATGACTTCTCATGATTTCATTAATAGAGAGAAAAACATGCTGGTAACACTTAAATCAATATCCTTAGATTACCTATGAAGTATGCACTAACCACTGTTATTCCTTCCATAAAACTGAAGTTGTCTAAGTTTATTTTGACAAATTACAGAATCTGTACATTTCTTAAAACAGTAACATTCCATAGGTTCATAGGTGTGTACTAGGCTAATGGCCCTGGAGCCTTTACAAGCCTAGCCCCCAAAATTTGCCCAGGCACCGTGACGCCCGATGTTAGTTCACAGTGCCCCTATCCAGTAGGGCAACTGGAATGATCCCTGGAGTGAACTTTCTGTTACCCATCCACTTGTCAATAGTTCTCTTGAAGATGGCCAGCGAGGTGCTCTTCTTTTTTTTTTTAACATTTTTTTATTCATTTTCATGAAATAAAATAATACAAGAAATATGATATATAAATATGCACAATGTATGTCTTAAAAACATCATAACATGGAACAACAACTATTTATAATGTCCATAATAGATATAATGTCATTGTTTTGATTACATTTTATCTAGTAGGTTTTCAAGCTTCAACCAAGTTAATTTCTTATGTGTTATATTAGTTCTTTCTGAAATAGTTTGCAACTCCCTATTACATACAAATTTATCTAATAGTAAAAAATCTGTAATTGATAGGATTTTTTTACACTTCCAATTTGACTTAATGATTTTTCTTGCAATTGTAAGCAAGGACCAAAGAAGGTGCACCTGTATTTTGGGGATATGTGTTGGTATCAGTGCATTGAACAGTAATAATGAGTCAGATACTTCACACTTTTCCGACCACAATTCTTTTATGAAATTTCTGAACTCTATCCAGAATGGAATTACTATTTTACATGTAAGAAACATGTGCACTCAATCTGCACAAAGTATTTCCTCACATCGCCAACATTTATTAAGATTATTTTTTGATATCAAGTCCATCTTATGTGGGGTAATAAAGCTCCTATGGATGTATTTCTAAGTGAAGATTTTCCAAGAAGGGGATGACATTGTGCTACTAATTGATTTATGTACTAATTCTTTATCACTATCTGAAAAAATGGATTTGTTTATTCTCTCTGTGAAATTCCATAAGGAGTCCCCTGGGATTTGCATATTGGTTCTTAAAGATTTATATATACTTGACAATGATAGAATATTATTAACGTGCAAAGTGTTTATTTCACAAAGAAGAGAACGCATTTTCGGTAAAGGTGTTGTGCTGGTGATATGACATATTTTGAATTCATTAACTATGTACTCTCTAAATATTTGTATGTTCATCCAGTTGTTGTGCTTTATGTTATACCTGGCCATAAGAGAACATGGTTCGTGGATATTATTATTGCAGATTTGCTGAGAAACTGGTGCCATAAAACGAAGCCATTTTCTTCCATTACTTTTATTTTAGATACGTTGAAAGAGTCCAGACATGTCTTCGTGTATGCTATGGGAAATATTAAAGATATTAAGTTTTTGTCATATGATTTTTGTTTATTATCTTTTTAAAATTATCTAATATGTAATTAGTGAAAAGATAATTTTTTTATTCTTATTGGTATTGTAGAAATGTTCTTTGACAACAAGGAAGATTTTTTTATTTTCTGAGAACATATTATTGTCAGTATTTGTGTCTATGTCAGATAATAAGATACTTACATGGAGATTTTTCCAATTAGAACTATATTTGGAGTTTAACCATTGGCTCATCACATTAAGTATGGTCGATTCCGCATAAAGTTCTAAATTTGGGAATGCTATTCCCCTATCTTTCCAGCTTCTGTAGTGCCAAGCATGGGCTGATTCTTGGCTTTTAAGGAAACCATAGGAAATTTATTAACGTAGAATTTAGTTGCTTCATTAACTTTTTGGCTGGGAAGGCAATTAAAGTTTGGAAGTAGAACAAAATTTTGGGTAATATGATCATCTTTATTAATGACAGTCTTTCTTCTATCGTGAAATACATTTTATTCCATCTATTTAAAAATTCCTTAACTGTGCATAATAGGTATTTGTAATTTGTTTTTAAAGTATTATTCCAGTTTGACTTGATGTATATTCCAAAGTACTTAATGGTGTCATTTTCCCAATTACAATTGTTGTGTTTTCTAAGTAAAGTGTTTACTTTTTTATTTATTAATAATGTTTCTGTTTTGGTGTGATTAACGCTTAGGCCTGAAACCTCTTCAAAAACATGCAGGGATTTTATTATATGATCTATAGAGGAATCTACATTTCCAGTTGTTAGCATGACATCGTCCGTAAAAAGTTGTATTTTAGAAATGTAGCTTGGACTAACAAAAAATCCCCTTATATTAGAGTTTGCTCTTATGAAGTTAGCTAGAGGTTCTACTGATAGGGCAAATAAGGTGGAGAGTGGGCAGCCTTGTTTAGTGCCTTTTAAGATATTGAGTGGACCTGATAAAAAAAAGTGTCAATTTTGATGTATGATATTGAGTAAACATATAATCTGTTAATTATATCGATAAAGTCAGGGGAGAAGATATATACTTCCAATACTTTAAATAAATAGGACAAATTTATAGAGTCAAAAGCCTTGATTAAGTCTAGGCTAATAATTGATAGTTCTTTTTTTTTCCTGTTAGCATGATCTACTAAGGAAAGGAGACTGATAACATTGTCTTGCACACTTCTATTTAGGATGAAGCCTGTTTGATCATCATCTATTATGTTAGGCATCAGTTGATTTACTCTGTTAGCTAATATTGATGTAAAAAATGTATAGTTCATATTTAATAGTGAAATGGGAAAATACGACGTTACTATTTTGGGGTCTTTGCCCTGTTTTAGACTAGGGGAAATCATGGCATATTTCCAGGAAGGGAATTAACTTGTCTTTTTTCTGAATTCCTCAAAAGCTTGTAAAAGTATCTTTAATGTATCGTCTGTGAGTACTTTATACATTTCTCCTATTAATCCAGCTAATCCTGGGGCTTTATTGTTCTTAAGGCTTTGAATCCTCTCTTTTAGTTCACTTAATGTTATTGGTTTGAGAAGTTTGGTATTCTGTTCTATTGATAGTTTGTTGCTTATGTTTTCATTTAAGAAGTTATCTTTTGGGATGTTGTTATTAATATTTGGATTTGTGTTATTTATTATTTCGTGATGTTTTCTGAAAGTCTCAAGAATATCTTCTAAATCTGTTACAATTTTAGTTTTATTTTTAGTTTCATCAACAATTTCCCTTATATGTTTAACATTGTGTAAGTTTTTTGATTTCACAGCTAATATGCGTGTTTTTTGGGTTAACATAGTAAGACTGTAATTTAATTCTTTCTAAATTTATTGCCACTTTGTTATTAAGAATTTCCATGTAATCAAGGTTTGTTTCAGTTCTGTATTTGTGTTTATGTCTTTATTATTTAGATTTCATTTTAGTTCATCAGTTTTTGATTATATTCTCGATAGCGTACTATCCCATTCCTTTCGTTTGTTTAGGTACCAGGTTTTGATTTTACCAAAAATGTAAGATTTCAGTGTATCCCATACAATAACTTTAGAAGTACTATCATTGTCATTTATGTCTAGAAATATTTTGATTTCTTTCAGTAACCATTCCTTAAACCCGGTTATCTTAACAATGTATGCTGGTATTCTTTGCCAATATACTAGATGACTAGATTTCATGTGGATTTTAAAGAAAATAGCATTTTGGTCGGACATTGGACAGGAGCTAATGAAAACTTCCTGAATTTCTGAGAATAAATAATCTGTAACCAATACCTTATCGATGGTAGTTTGTGTACCGAATCTGTATGAGTAATGTGTGTATTTTAGGGATTTGGGTTCTATTTTTTCATGAATATCTGTTATATTTGAATTATTGATAAAGTTGTTCAATGTTTTAGCAGGTGCAGATATCTTAAACATCACATTTAGTAGTGTCTGGAGAGAATACAGTTAAAATCACCTGCATATATTATTTCTCCCTTAGATTTGATTGCAAGTAAGTTAAGATATTTATTCACTGCTGCAGCACTGACACCAGGTATCCAATAAGTATTGGTTGATGTGATTAGTTTGTTTATTTATTTCTAGAATAATTAAGCAGAACATACCATTTTTGTCTGAATATGTGTCGATTATTTTAGGTACTGGTAGTGTTTTCCTCCACAATATCATGGTGCCTCTTCTTTTGGTCCAAAAATGAGATTATGCAAGTATAGAGTAGCCATTAAAAGAAATCATATTCAAATCTTCTTCTATTCTATGAATTTCTTGCATAAATGCAATATCTACTTTCTTACTTTTCAAATATTTGGTTAAGCTCCCTCTCTTTATAGGATTGTTGAGTCCATTTACATTTAAGGACAGACATTTATATGAAAACATTCCTATAGATTGTGTTAGGTAGTAAAGATTCTGTTATGAATATAACATAAATACTGAGTATAACTGTAAAGCATTTAAAACTATTTACAAGTCTCAACATGGAATATTTAATTCCTGGTTTAATGAGAAGTTCCTCAAAACCACCTTCGTCCATCCTAAGAACAGTAATCTACATATGTTCTGTGCTACTGCCATTACAATAACTGTATAGAATGTAATAAGAAGTGAGAAAAATAAAAGTCTACTCCTTATAATTGTTACTGATTTGAGTAGTGAAATATCAAAGTATGTGAAATTAAAGTTAATACGTTATTTGTGATAATTATGTAAATTAGAAGTAATTATCTTTGTACAACCAAATCAGAGAGTAATTTTAAAACAAAAGACCTAGTGTATTGTTACTGGAGTGGGAAAATAGTAATGCCTTTAGGTAGCTTGTGTTTAGCAATGAGTCTAAAACATTTTCCAGATAGAGTTAATAAAAAACATGGAACTATCAACAATTTTAAGTAAAAGCTATTAAGATTTAAACTAGACAGCACAATAGCTATCCAAAAACTAGTAAGTAACTCTCTCTGTAAATTAAGTCCTGGCAATAACAAATGAAGAAATTACTAATATCTGACTTTTGTACATATTAGGCTAGGGACAACTATAAACATGTACATGTATAAATGGCACAGACAACACAATAATGTGCAGCAGTTGAACAGCAAATGCTATAGATACACAGACAAAGTAGGTTTCAATACCTCAGACCCCTGTATACTGTTATGCAAACATAATGTAACGGGTTGCAAAATTGCTGTCAGCAATAAAAATGTCTCAATACATGTACAAGGGTGATCACAACAAAATGGAAAGAGTTCACATATCTAGGTACATATTTTAAGGGTGGTTGTGTGTTAGTCATATAGAGCTATACCTATGTATACCTAGATAGAACAATGCATATAAACTATAAATGTATACCAAAGTTCATGATTACTGACCTGTGCATGTGTATCTTAGAATAAGCTATATTTAAAAAGGCTAGTTATTAAAGCTAGATAACAAAACGGGTATCTAGAAACTGGTAAGTAACTCTCTCTGTAAATTTATGAGAGCTGGTACTTTTTTTACAGATTGTAGTTAAATAAGAACCTTCGTCTTTTAAAAGCATACATATCTTACTTTCATCAAACTGGGGATATAAATAAGTCAGATAAACTGAGGAAAGCACAGTAATTATCATAAACAGAAAAGGAAACAGACAAATAAAAAAAATTCTTTCTGTATGCTAAATATTTTCATTAACTGAACGCATAGAAGCCTTTCAGCAAACCTATCTGTGAACTTCAGTTAAAAGCTTGTTTAAATATCTGCATTGTAGCAAGTAATTAAAACACTGAATATGCATGTTAACAAAGTCAAAATATCATTTACATTAAAAAAAGTTTCTATAACAATGTGCAGCATTTAGCACTTACTTAAAGCAAATCCTTTCATTTCTTAATAGTCCTTTTGTTCTCAGCAATTCTGTGGCATTAACTTCCTTGTTCTCCTCAGATAACATCATCTGAGCATGATGAGAGGTCAAATGTCATGCTGCATGTCTATTCATGCTGTTACAGTGATGTAATCAGTTTACAAGCAAGCAGGAAGGGTTCTAGGCTTGAGAAAGAGTTCTTTTGAAGATTTTGATTTTTCAGTGGCAAAATACAGTATGAAGGTAATTTAAACAAGTAGATTGTGCTCAAGAATGTTGTATGGCTCTCGTGCATAGCAAAATAAACAGGCAGAGAGAGTTAAGTAAATCATACAGTAAAATGCTTAAAATACTTATTTTTGAAGAGTAAATCTGTACATTGTAAAGCCCTCTTTCCCTTTCCACTTCCCTCAGCTTTAATATACCTTTTTAATATAAAATTAGCACTATTTACATATTAAATAAAAAACTTTCTGCTATCTATCTCATATTAATTTATATAGCCAAAAGTCTGTGTAGAATGTTTGTATGGTCACAGCAGATGTATACTTTGTGTAAAAATCTCATTATAACTTTATATGATGGGTATAGTGTGTTAATTGTAACAAGTTTAAATGGAAGTAACGTGAATCATTTGCATACAGTGTGAAGCTGTTGTTAGAAGGCTGTTGTCATTTGCTGACTATGTCTGTGAGATTAATAGAACAGTGTGAATGGATAGGAAAGAGAGGAGAGAAAAAAATAATCAATAAGTGCTGGGTAGCAATATTATGTTACCATTGATGTAATGCATAGCCTGTATAATAAATGTTTGCTATAAGGTGTTTATATTACTGCAGCTTATTTTTAAGTAAATATTTAAACAAATTTGTTTATATTGAAATACTTAGCAGATGTATATATTATTATGCAAAATAAAAGGAAAATAATGAAAAACAAAAGAAAGTAAGAAAAAAGAGAGCAGTACTGAGAAATAGAAAAATGTAATGTAGAAGAAACAGGCTTAAGTATATATATATATATATATATATATATATATAAGTTTGTACCTTTTGATTCCATTTGTATCCAGTGTTTTCAGATGTATTGTTTGTTAATAAGTTTTGAGAGTGATGGTTTTTATACTATTTCCCCTTAAGCTTCTTACTAGATTTGTCATCTGTAGTTATTTTATCATTAGCAGCTTGTCTTTTTAGACTGGGTAAAGAAAGGTCCATTTCTTCTACTTCCTCACGAAGGCTGATGCTTCAAGAGAATTGAATATTTGTTGACCATCTGAGAGGGTAATTTTGATTCTGGCTGGAAACATTATATGGGCTTTAATGTTGGCTTCTTTAATAAGTGGGACACGTGTTTTTTTTCTTTGTGATCACAGTGGAAGTGTAATCATTGTCAAATCTTATATTTTTCCCATCGACTTGGACTGAATTTCCTGACCATGTAGCTCTTAATATTAAGTCTTTGTCTTGTGTAGATAGGAGTTTTACAATGATGGATCTCACAGCTGTTGAATTTTTTGATGCAGATGTTTATAACAGGGACCTGTGGGCTTTCTCGATTCTAAAAGATAAAGCATTAAGAAGGTTTAATATTTTTGGAAGCCAATCATTTAGGAAGAGAATCATATTATTTCCTTCCATTTTCTCTGGAACTCCATAGATCCTAATGTTGTTTCTTCTGGATCTACACTATAGGTTCATAGGTTAGTACTAGGCTAACTGCCCTTGTGAGCCATTTTAAGCCTAGCCAGTTATCCCTTGTGAGACTCAAACCCTGCACCTTGTGTTTATAAGACAAACACCTTAACCATTAGGCCACCCTCCCAACATTCTTCCACATTTTCTAGTAACTGGTTATTTTGTTTTAGTAAAAAGTTTATCTGGTTGTCATTTTCCATATGTCTGCCATCTATTTCACTTACTGATTCTTCTATAGCTGCTATTTGGTCAGAGTGAGTAGTAATACTTTCCTTTAAGTCATCAATTTGTTTTTTGCTTTCTTTCTTCATATTTTCCATAATCTTCTCTAAATTATCCATCTTTATAGAAAGGTCTTGAATGCTGGTGATTATTGTTTGAAGTTCCTTTTTCATAGTGCTGTCTTGTAGATATGTCTTTGAGTGACTCATAGGTGTTTCAGTCTGTAACTGGTGACAGAACTTCTGACAGGTAATATGTTGGTAAATAATTGAAGAAATTAAGCGAGGTGCTCTTCTTGACATGAATGGGAAGCTTATTTTAGAGTATGGGTAGTCTTTGGGAGATGAACCTGTCCCTCCAGCATGTTCTATTAATTGTAGTAATGAGGTTGTGATCTCTGGAGCGTGTGCGGGGGGATTGGGATTTCTTTAGGTGTAGCATTTGAAGTAGGGCTGGGTTAGACATGCCTTTGTAAGTCAAGCAGAGGTCACCTCTAAGTAGACGATAAGAGACTGAGAACAGCTGAAGTTTCTTGAGTCTGTCCATGTAGGGCATGTGTTTAAGGCCTGGGATCCTTTTTGTGAGCTACTTTTGTGGCCTCTACAGCTGTTGTAGGTGTCTGGTCAGGTACATGTCAAATGGAGTGTTATATTCGATGATTGGTCTAATAAGGGATGAGTAGAGAGGGATGATGACCGGTTTCTTCCTGGATGTGAAACCTTTGTTTATAAGATGTGCCACGTAGAAGGACTTTCTGACCACAGTGGCAATGTGGTGGTCGAAGGTGAGGTGGCTGTCGACCTGGGTGCCCAGATCTCTTATTGTCCCTTCAGTGTTCAGTGAGCTCCCATCAACGTGGTAATTCATGGGAACTGAGTTTTTTCCAAAGGTGATGATAATGCATTTTTTTGCGTTAAGCTTTAGGCCACAGTTCCGACACCAGTCATTGATCTCAGAGAGGCCTTTTTGTAGGATCACTTGCGGAGTTGATAATGACTCCAAGCTTGCAGTCATCAATGAACGTAGTCAGCCAGAGTCCTTCTGTGTTGACCTGGACTTCTGAGAAGTAGATGCCAAACAGGAGAGGGCCCAGGACCGAATCCTGTGGGACTCCACTTGTGAATGGTTGACAGTCTGACTTGGAATCCACAACTTTTACTCTGTGGGTCCTGTCTGTGAGCCAATTTGCTACCCACCTAGTGATGTAAGGATTGATGCCTAGTTTGGTGAGTTTATCAATGATACCTGAGTGGGGAATGGTATTAAAGGCCTTGGCAAGGTCGAGATAGGCTGTATGCACTGCCTTACCCTCATCCACAGCCTTGGTGACTGCCTTGAAGAAGTCAACCAGGTTCTGCAGGCAGGATCTCCCCTTGACAAAGCCAAACTGTGTGGGGTCAAGAATTTGGAGATTGCCTATATCTTTGTTAAGCACGTCCATGATGATGCCCTCCATAGCTTTGCATACCAGACTCATCAGGCTAATGGGACGATAGTTCCCCAGGGTCAGTAGTTGCTCCCCCTTTATGGAGCGGGATGACTGTAGCAGTGCGCCATTCATTAGGGACATAGCCTGAGGTAAGTCTGTGATTGAATTGGTCACACAGATGTGGTGCCAGTTCATTTTGTACCTCATATAGGATGCAGCCAGGGATATTATCCGGTCCCATGGATGCTGTATTCTTGGCTTTGGACAATGCACCTTTTACCTTTGCCGCAGAAAGCTATTTTATTTGTTTACCATTGTTGGGAGGAAGGCACGCTACCTATGTCTGTTCCTAAGTTTACTTGCTTGTGTGTTTTAGTTTGTGGTGTTACAAAAGCCATTGTGCTGTTTGGTCTGTTTAATGCCATAAGGACCCATATGTGAGATTTTACTGAGGTGTTTTCAGCCAACACATCCTTTACTCTAAGGTTAAATGTTACCATAATTCCCTATAAAACATTTGTCCCCCCCCCACACACACACCTATTACTTTTAGTGGCCTTGAATTGCAAACTATGTAGTGTAAACATAACTTGGTCTTTACCTTGGAGCTACAAGGAGTTAAAGCAAAACCTTATGTGGTGGTTTGTTTGTTTCTTTCGGCTTTTCCCGGTTAGGGGTCGCCACAGCAAAACTCTGGTCCGCTAATGATTGGCAGTAGAGTTTGATGTGTGGTGGTAGATGTATCAAATAAGTATTAGGGCATGAAATGTTGTGGGACATGTAAGCAATGTAGTTATGTTTTACAGGGGACATATTTCTCACTCTCTGGCTACCCCAGATTGCTTTTTATAATTGTACTACTAAGGGGGTGGTATACATTGCTTTGTGTTCATCTTGCCCAGCATTTTACATCGGCAAGACAGTAAGACCTTTGTGGAACAGAATTTACTAGCACAACTATGCAACTCCCAAAGGGCTTGTAGCTAATGCCTTATATAAACACTCAGTTATATGTCATAATTTTAAAACGTTTGCTTTTAGTATTCCTGGAAAAAGAAATAGAAATAGAGGAGGTGACTGGGAAGTAATTCTTGAACAAAGAGAAGTGTTTAGCAAATGTTACTTAATGCCTGTATCCCACCAGGCTTTAATGATGTTATTTCCATTAAGCCTATTTTTAAAGCTGCCAAAGTTTAATTACTTTATCTGGCAGTGTTTCATCTGATTACATCTCCTTGCTTTTTTAATACTTGTAACGATATTTTAAGATTTTGATACGTACTAAATGCATTGGTTAGTATTTTTAATGTTAGTGTTGTTATGATGTTTATGGTATGTATAATGCTTTTATAAGTTTGCAAGTTTTTTGAGTATGTGTACCTTTAAATGCTTAGAGTTTTGGTGCCTTTGAAGCTATTTAAACCTTGTAACAAAATGGCTGCCTTGTTTCTGATGAAGTTCTGTTGCTAAGAGGAACGAAAGTGCTCAAACTGTAAATTAAAAGTTTGTTTAAACATCTGGTTCAGCGTTTTTTACTTTTTATTGTTTTAATTCAAATACTGTTTGGGTTATTGGTTACCGGGTTTATTTGTAACCGCTACCAGTATGTCACAAACATACCTATTCCTTACATCTGGATCTAGTATGGATTTTAGTGGAGAGGGGAGGAGAGTATTATCAGTACATGCCTGAATTTAACTCTTTTAATTGATTGTATGAATTAAATGAATGATTAGATGAATACTTTAACAGCAGCTTTATCTACTACAGGCATTGAAAGCAGCAAAGGCAGGAATGCTGGCCCACAGTCATTACAAGGTAAAAGGTCATATGCTGCTGCTGTTCATACTGCACCTTCAGTTTTGGTGGTTTTGGGGGGCTTCCAGTAATGTCGGAGGTGTGTTTCCTAGTGGGAGAGATGTTGAGCCACAAAGTGAGGACTTTGCTAGTTTTAATTTATGTTCATGAATTCTTTACATCTAAGCATACATTTGGAGAGAGTACTATTGACAACAGTGCAGGTACGCGATAGGCATTTGAAGGTACTTCGGTTGGTGGTATTAAGAAATGTGAGAAACTGGTGACAAAATATAAATCTTTGCTTATGGACAATTCCTTTCTGAACTTTTGTATTGTACATCATAGAGTACCAAAGGGGCTGTAATTTTTTAAATACACGAATGGTGTTACACTGGGGTTTGTTTTCCATCATGAGCTTTTGGACCTTTCTGATCAGATGGGCATTGAAATGATGCAAATTATTAAGGAAAACTTAACACAGTTAGACAAACTGGAAGTGGAAATTAAGAATTTGGATGCTCTTATTAGAAATTATCTTTGTTTTCCTTATCACCTGGATGCATTTTATAGAGCTTTATACAGGGCTGGTTATAAACGTAAGCAGAAGAAAATTTCCAGTGATGTGAGTAACTACAAACATAAGAAGGGCTATCCAATGCCTAACGGTGGAAAAAGGTATGAAGCTGGTGATCCCGCTGATGCACTTGACACTCACAGGGAAAGTGTTGGCAATAGTGATGAGCAGACAGATAATTTTTTGGGGGACTGGAAACCCCAGAGATCCAAGAGGCTGGAGGAAAATTGGAGAAGACAGGAGCAGAATGCCCCCTCCCCTGAGACAGAATTGGTATTCAAGGGGGTATCAGAATCATCAAGGGCAGAAATAATTTCTTCAGATGGTTTGGAGACACCTGCTGAAGGTACTGTAGATGTTTTTGATGGATGCACTATACATAATTTTTCCCCATTGTCTGTTACCTCTCTTTTTGGTTCATTATTTCAGCAGGGTTTACGTTTGTGCGCTCTAGTTTCCCTGATGTAGTAGACACCCTGATTGAACTAAAACTGTACGCTAGAAACTGAACTTGAAATGTTTTATGCCATCTAATGATGAATATGGTCAAACAACGAATTGGGGAGAAGTAGTATTTTAACCTCCCTTTAGTACCACCTATTGGGCTTTTCGAACAGTTATGTGAAAACAGTATCAGGGAATGTGGCCACAAGAAGAGAAAAAGATTTTGCAACTTAATTCCTGACGAAAGAGAACTTTTGTTCAAGTTATGTAATGACAAATGTTTATGTGTGATGAAGCTAGATAAGGATAGGGGTTTTGTCATTAGGGACCACCACCTGTATTCGTTTAAGATGCTTGAGTTTTTAAATAACGGTGATTTCTTTGTAGAAGTCTCACAGAATTAGATTAACATAGCCTACTGAGGCATAGACTATGCATTGGAAGAGTTATATACTACTTTTGATAGATACCTCCTTAGATGAAAGACTTCTTTGAGGTCAGGAATCCTTGGGTTCTGGGGATATTCGGAATCCCTAAGATTTAAAAGTCGGTGGTCGAGCTCCCACTCAGACCCATCATAACTTCAGCAGGGTCAAACACTAAACCACTGGCTAAAATGGTTGATTTTAAGTTAAAATGTTTTTCAGTAGAAAAGAGAATTTATTAAAAGATTCCTTGCACTTTCTACAGTTTATTGTATATTTGAAAATTTTACCTAATGCCTTGTTTGTGACAACTGATATTAAAGACTTGTTCTCTGTCATCCCACATGATGAAGGTTTGGAATGTTTTCTGGATGCCATGGCTAAGGGTATCAACCTCGACTAGGCTGAGATTTGTTTAATTTTTCAATGAATGGAACTGGTGCTTAAAAATAACTTTGTATTTTTTTGTGGGGGAATACAATAAGCAACACAGGGGTGTTGCGATGGGGGCATCTTCGGCCACTGTTTTTGTGAACATGGTTTTATGGTATTGGAAAACTATGAAAATATTCGTTTCACTCCTCTTTTCCAAGATTGAAGGTTATATGAGGTACCTGGATGATATATTTATTCTATGGAAAGGGAACCTCACTGAGCTGCAAGAACTTATTGACTTTTTGAATTGTTCTACTGGTTTCTTGTACTTTTCCTATCAGGCCAGTGATAGTTCAATAAAAACTACCTAGACATTACTCTATACAAAATTTTATCTGAAGGGGGGTATGAGTCTAGGTTATTTAGAAAATAAACTTTTTCAAATACCTTTTTACATTTTAACAGTCAGCACCCTTGTTGGCAGAAAAGAAATACTGTTATAGGATAGCTTATTAGACTCAGTAGGTTGATTTCAGATGGTTTTGTGTTTAAAGAAGAGATTGATAACCTCTACACTTTGTTCATTGATCATAGGTACCCCTTGTCGTTGTTGGGGGAATCTCAAAAAATGGATTCTTGGGCGTGGCCAAGGATGAACACAGGATAGCAGCAGATTTCTTCAGCTCCACCAATTTCATTACACTGACAGGAATTAATTACTTAAAAAATTAATTTTTGAAGTAATTTTCTTTCTAAATATGTTTGTTTTATATAGTTCTTGAACTATATCTAAAAAAGAAAGGAAATTTTAACAATATTCCTGTCAGAAATCACTTTGGAAATTTTCCTGTCAGTTTATCAGTCTGAAATGAGTTCCAGTAAGACAAATTCTCAAGACTCCAGCATCAAGAAAGAACTTCAGTCTCTGATAACTATAATCCAGCAACTTACTGCTAAGATGGATAAAATGGATACTAAAATAGATACCTTCATAGAAAAAACTACAAAACAAATAGACTTGTTACATATAGACCTGCAACAACAGAAGATCTAGATGACAGGCATAGAAGAAGCTGTGAATGACATGGAAAATAGAATCCAAGAAGAGGAAATCAACATTGAGTTTCTGCTGAAACAAAATACACATTTACAAACAAAGCTGGATGACCTGGAAATAGATCTAGGCACAATAACATTAGGATTTTTGGACTGCCAGAAAATATTGAAGGTAACAATATTACTTCTTTTTAACAACATGGCTCCTAAAACTTTAGACTTACCAGAAGCATTCTCTTTTGGTATCGAAAGAGCACATAGATCTATAGGTAATAATAACTCTAACAAAACTATCCTAGATCAGTTATAGTTAGATTTCTATCATCTTTTGATAAAGAGATGGTTCTTAAATCTGCTTGGGCTAAAGCTCCTGTTAAGATTAATGAGACAACTGTGCGTTTTGACAATGACTATTCTTCCTTGGTAATAGCTAAAAGAAAAGTTTTTCTGCCACTAATAAGGGAGCTTAAAAAGCACAGTTTAAAACATACCTTCTGTTTCCTGCCAAGCTAAAAATCTTCCTTCCTGATGGTCCTAAAATTTTTGATGACTTAGACTCTGCTTTACTGTTTATCAAAAAAATAAGATTTTGGATAAAATAGAGGAAATGGAATGGGCTAGTCCTTCATTAAAGAGACTGGCAACTGAAACTTTGTGGAAGACTTCAGAGAAGAAGAAGAGACTAAAAACAAATGATTTGTTCTATGTTTTTTTCTTTTTCTCTCATCATTTTACTTCATTATTAATCTTTTTAAATATAGTTCCTGCATTTCCAGAAAGCCACAAATATTCTGAAAAGATTTAATCAAAGTTATTCTCTGTGTGCAAAGAAATGTTTTGTTTCATAACCAGTCAAAATATCTGAGGAACTAATAACAAGCTATTATTCAATTTGTTTCTCTTTCTGAAAAAGAGAAGTAAGGTCAGTAATTTGATACATTTTTTTCTTTTTTTTCTCCTTTTCTTCTTTTCTTTGTTTAAACAATGACATTCTATTTAGATTATGTAGTGGGTAAAGGGTGGGGGAGGGCAGGGAGAGAAGAGTAATGAAAATATGATAAATGGAATAATAACATATTTATTCCTTGTAAAAAGTTTATATGTTCTTCAAATGCTATTCCTAATTATACTTTCTTGATTATACTGCTTATGCTTGTTTGTAAATAATCTGTCATGCTTTAACTAATAATAATTAGAACTAAATAATAGTAAAAAATATGTTTTATTTTTAATTCTATTAATATAAACAGTAAGTAATATTCCATTGTATATACTTCTTATAGCTTTCTCTTACATTATTTTTATTTCTGCTTTACACTCTTTTATTTTCTACTCTCTTTTTCTTTTCTTTATTCTTTCTCTTTATTTTTTTTCATATTAATATATAGAAATGCTTTTGATCATATAGACACAGTAAATAATAAGATTTGCATAAAAATTGAGTTGGGACAAAAATATTGAGTTTTATTACTTATTAATAACTTTGGGCTTAATTTCACTTACATAGAGGCTGTAATAATCTATAAAATACATTGCGAAGGTTTTGTCATGTTTAGATGCATTTACACTGCTAAATGAATGTTTGTCACTAGTTTTTAACAAGTTTCCTGCCAAAATGTTAAGGGAGACAATCTGGGATGTGAGCTACCTCATGAACAGTGTCCTCGAGTTGTTTTAAAAGCTTCAACTCTCAGAATTCTCACAGAGAAGCTGAAAGCAGTCAATATGACCTTTGACCCAGATATCACACTGACACATCGCAGATTCAGGAAGAACACTCTACCAGGAAGTAGAACTGATGCAAATGCGACTATGTGAAGGAAAATGAACTCTTTAACATTTAAATGTGAGTTATTTTATATAATTACTTAAATATCTATGTTATAATTCATAAAATATGTCAGTTATAATGATTTTAAATGATGCAGTTTCTTGTAGTAAGTAAATGTCTTATTTTAGAAGGCATAGAAAATGAAACATTTATTCAAGTGTTTTTGAAAATCTACTTGACTGCAGCATACTAATCTGTGTTAAAACTTATGTTCCAAACATATACATTACTATAACTCATTTAATTCATCTGATTGACAAGCATAAATAACTTTATAACTCTATTCTGGAAGTGTTTCTGAGAATTTGCATAACTATGCAGTATGATTTATAACAATTTCTATAAATATAATATTTTATTCTATTGACAATAATGAGTATGAGTAAAATGCTCATATACAAGCAATTCAAGTTTTTTTTGGAAGCTGTTGACTGCATTTACATGACAGAAAATAGATGCATCTTAATATATGTAATGTCTGAACCATATTAGCCAAAGTTTTTGATTTAAATGAATGTTAGAACTTATTTTTACATACTTTGAATAAATTAATATGTAAATATGCCTTCCTTTTTTTCTCTCTCTCTTTCTTTCACTCTCTCTACCTCTTTCATGTCTTTTATTTCTCTCTCTCCTCTTGGTTCCTAATATCAAGATTATTTGAATGCTATTTGAATACAAGTGTATTATATTACATAGATGTATATAGTAGTATGAATAGTTTAAAAAAAAAGTTTATTTTAGTTTATATGATGCTGTTTTATCAAATGTGTAGTCTTGTCTTGCTAGATAATTGAATTGAAAGCTGTTAATTTAAGTTAAATATAACCAGTATTAAATTGATAAGGTGGTAGCTGAGGTACTGCTGCTTAGGGTAGGGGGTAACTTGAGTGGTAAATACTACTCTAAGTTGGAGTTTTTAACTCCAGGCTGGATGCAAGGTTTAATCCTTACATTATTTTCACTTGTTCATTGTTATATGTATATAGTTTTGACATCCACAATATATTTTGTATACTCATTATCACTACAAACAAAATTGAATCCTATACAAAATCCCATAAGAGATTCAATAAATACAACTATATTTAAAGGTACACCTAAAGGAGGAGATGTAACATTACTTATGTTGTTATTTGTTATTTTGTTCATAAGATTCTTAAGTTTTAAAAATGCCAAATGACATCTTTAAAAGGAATTTCTTTAAACATTAATGGATTGAATAATCCATGTAAAAGGGCACGCCTAATAAGATACATTAATTTACATAAGGCCAACTTAGTCTTCGTGCAAGAAACCCATCTCTTGAAAAAAATATTGATAAAGTAGCCACAAACAAATATACAGTATTGGTTAGTTCAGAGCACACTCAGAAAAAAGAGGAGTGGCTATTTTATGGAATAAAAGTATGCCCATTCCTAAAACCATTAAGTCTTATCAGGATGACAAAGGAATGTTTTGTATGGTTACAATACAAATTAATGGGAAGACTTACACTTTAATTAATGTATATTGGATACCTGGAATTGGTATTAATACAGTGAAACATCATCTTGATAAGATCATATCATTCTCTATAGGAGATATTATTTTAGCTGGTGACTTTAATTGTATACTACATGAAAGTGATACTACCACTATAGGAAAAAGAAGAATTACATCTAATGCAAACATTTAAATGATTTTGCTAATTCTTATCATTTGAATGATATTAATAATCAGATAGATTCAAAGTCATTACCATACACCCTTTTTTTCTAACAGATACAAAACTTATTCAAAAATAGATAGGGTCTTTATTTCTAACCAGATGGTAACAGATTTAATTAATTCCAAAATCATTTCATGTCCTATATCTGATCATAATTCAATTGTTTTTGAATTCATGATAAAAAATACTCATAATGTTCAGATCAAAAGGATACCAGCATACTTAACTCAACTAAAAGACTATAAAGAATATATACTTTCAGAAGTAAAACATTTTTAAGACATAAATAATACTCCTGAAGTCTCCATTGTCTATGTTTGGGATGCCTTAAAATCATATCTATATGGACAAAGTATCAGATGGTATAATAATAAAAGGAAATCTTGGGATAAGGAATTGTTAGATATTCAAAGTAAATTAGACTCTTATAAACATAATAATAAAGAAAATATTATGGACAAGAAAGTTATTGAAGAAATAAACAAACTAAATGAGAAATACAAAGAAATTTTAACTCATAAAGTTAAAATAACTTTAGAGAATACAAGTTTTGTCTTATTCAATAAGCCCCAAATACTTACATAGACTTAAAAATAAAACAAAAAGGTTGAATAAACAAAACCATATCATAGAAATCTTTTCTCTAAGGAAAAGAAGAATGTTTCTAGTATACCAGAAATACTAGATGAATTTAGAAATCACTTTCACAAAATTAACCATAATAACATTAACATGGAACCTAAAGATAAAATAAAGGAGTTTATAACCACAAACATGAATAAAAAGCTTAATAAACAACAGATTAAACTATTGGACAAAAGTATTTCATATACAGAGGTTATTACACAAATAAATAAGCTTAAATCAAACAAAGCACCGGGTAATGATGGTATTATACCAGAGATATATAAAATCCTTTCTAAAAGTACATATTCATTAATACATAAGGTTTTTATTTTGGCCCAAACTGAGTTAATAACCCCCCCATCTTGGCAATATACATTTATTTCGCCAATTTTAAAACCTAATAAAGATCCAACTAGATGTACTTCATATCGCCCATCTCATTACTTAATGTTGATTATAAAATGTTTATGAGTATTTTTGCTGATAGATTGAAGACAATCATCCCCGGCATTATAGATATAGATCAGACAGGCTTCATTGTAAATAGAAATACTTTTGATAATATAAGAAGAACTTTAACATTAATTGATTTTGCAAATAGGAAAAAGAAAGATTTAACACTTATTAGTCTTGATATAAGTTCAGCATTTGATTCAGTAAGTTGGGACTATCTGTTTACCTTACTGAAGTGCACAAACTTCTCAGATGCATTTGTAAATCTAATTGAGCATTTATACAAAGGAACATTGGCTTATATTAAGGTAGGAACATATGTTTCACAAAAATACCCATTTTAAAGGTACAAAACAAGGATGTCCACTTTCTCCACTATTATTCACTTTAGTAATGGAGCCTTGGGCTAATTTGATCAGAAACAGTACTGACATAGAGGGTTTTGAAATAGATGAAAATACAACATCCAAAATTTTTGCAGATGATGTTCTAATTACATCAGCAGGATCTAATTCTTCTATGCAGTCTCTATTTGATAAAATGATGAATTTTAAAAGTATTTCTGGTTTAATATTCAATGAAGAAAAACTAAAATACTACCTATATATACACGAAAAATATTCTCATTAGTGATTTTACTAAATATGTACCCAATTCAGGTCAGATAACTTATTTAGGTATAATACTATCTAAAGATATTAAATCTATTATATATAATAATTATAATACCTGTTTTCTTAATATACAAAATCTTTTTAATACCTGGAATAATATGTTTTTTACTATGGAGGAGAGACTTACAATTATTAAAATGATAATATTCCCCAAGATTTTATACTTAATACAATCAATAATACGTCCACCTACAAAAATAATTATCAAGAAACTGAATACACTAATGTTAAATTTCCTATGGGCACCTAATAGACCTAGGATTGCATTAAAGAAACATACTAATAGCTGGTCTCAAGGGGGTATTTCTTTTCCAGACTTTAATTTATATACTATCTCTTCTATTGTAAAAGTTATTACTTTATTAATAAATCAGTCATATGTCGCAAAATTGAAAGATTATTGGGAGCTAATTAGTATGCACTTCATGAAAATCTCCTTAACACATAAAAATATGATTGTAAATAACTCCATGTTATGGTTACTAAAAGAATTTTGTACTTCACCTATTACACCTAAACATATGGTTTGTTACCCATTAAATATTATTATTAGCTATCGTAACTTTATATTCATGCACCCTAAGTATAGGGAATGGAATTTTATTATATTCCCTATAATGTATACTCAGGGTATGCTTTTGTCATCTACTTCTGAAGGAACTCATTTAGCTATAGATAATGATCTAAAGTACTGGTATCAGTTGATATCTGATAATAAAGTTAAAAATCTAGATTTCTTAAAACAAGAATTTGATCTAAGAGAAACTTGCTGGTTAGAGGTTCAGACCTTTAGACAACATCTCATTAATAAAATAGATCTAATGTCTATAACAGTTAAAGAATCTATTCCAACACTGATTGATTACTTGATATTAAATTTACAACATAAAGTTTCTGATAAAGGTAAACTTTCATACATACATAAAATTATCAGACAAGAAACTTTTTACAGTGTAGATACATACTGGAATTATTTCACTTCTATTAATGGGGACCCACCAAATCAACAAGATAAACAATATATTGGAATCTGCCTATAGAACTACGTCTTCCATTGTCTGGAGACTTTATACATGGAAATTTTTACATAGATCTTTTTATACACCTTTGATGATGAATAAAATAAATAATAAAGATAATCTATGTAAGAGATGTAATGTAGAAATTAATGCTGACTGGGCTCATATGTTTTATGACTGTATAAAATTGAAAGAATACTGGAAGTCAATTAATGAATTTTGCAGGCTCTTTTACAGATAATTTCATTATTTCTAAATCTCTTATATTATTCACCACACCTGTACCTCAAAGTGTTAAAAGGTTAAGCTTCCCTTGTTATGGTCTATTCTAGCAGTGGCTAGGAAAATAATAACCAGAAATTGGATTTCAGATACACCTCCTTCGTTCAATGAATTTAAAAATGTTATGAATATAGTGTGCCATATGGAAATAAACACAATTAGGTCAAGAACAACTAGAAAAACATCTTATTATATTGTATGGGATAATTTACAAAATTTGTTAAAAAAAATCCTAATTTCAATAGCATGGTATTTTAGTTTAATTAATTGATCTGATTGTAGTGGATGTCTTTGTAAATACTTTAGTTGTTTTGTTGAATGTTATAATCATATCTATTTTTAATTACTTGTATAAAATTGTTATGATATTTCTCTTGTATGTTAAAACAATAAACCTGTTTTGAAAAAAAAATGGATTCTTGAAGTTAGACAGAAAAAATATGGTCCCTTATTGAGTTGTCCCAGTGGTTTGACTGTTAACAGGAATATTAAGAGTACTGATTTTTTGTTATTCAATATAATGTTGAACTTTCTTCTCTAAAATGTTATTGAGTGTCACTGGAAGATAGTATTGGGTGTTTTTGGGATGCCTGACCAGTTGGGGCAGCAGCCAAAATTTGTATACAAGAACAATAATAATTTAAAGGCTATTTTAGGAAAACAATGACATAACAAAATGTATCAAATAAGAACTGTGGCATGAAATGTTGTAGGATGTATAGGCAATGTAGATATGTTTTATGGGGGATATATTTCTCAGTGTCTGGCTACCCCAGATTGCTTTCAGTGAAGGGACATTATAATTGTACTACTAAGGGGGTGGTCTACATTGCATTTTTGTTCCTCTTGCCCAGAATTTTATGTCGGCAAAACAGTAGGACCTTTGTGGAATAGAATTTACCAACACAACTATGTAGTCAGTAAGGGTCTTGTAGCTAATGCCTTATATATATCATGATTTTAAAAAGTTTGCATTTAGTATTCTTGAAAAAGTTATACCTAGTAATAGAGGGGGTGACTGGGAAATAATTCTTGAGCAAAGAGAAGTATTCTGGCAGCTGCTACTTAATGCCTGTAACCCACCAGACATTAATAATGTTATTTCCATTAAGCCTATGTTAAAAATCAAAGCTGACAAACTATATTTACTTTATCTGACAATGTTTCATCTGATTACATGTGCTTGATTTTTAAAATTTTGTAACAAATTTTTAACATTTTGATACTTATTAAATGTAATAATGAAAAAGGAAAAGCCCTGTTTGTTGAGTGATGGAACAAACACAAAGTCCAATGTAAAAGAAAAAAATGTTCCAAATACAATGTGTATTATAAAAAGAGGATAGTTTTTAAGCATGTTTGTTTTGGTCTGAGGAAGGAACCAGGAGAGGTTGCCAAAGTGCTTACCTATGCAATAAAGGTTTTTGTGGAACTTCATTTGGATTCTTACTCGGATTTTTGTTGGATTTTGGCTTCTCCTTGGTTTTAGTGTTTGGAACATTTTTTCTTTTACTTATTAAATGTATTGATTAGTATTTTTAATGTTATCGAGTTTCTATTGTAATATTTTTGGTATGTATAATGCTTTTATAAGTTTGCAAGTTTTTTGAGTGTGTGTACCTTTAAATGCTTAAGAGTTTTGTCCCCTTTGATGCTCTTTAAACATAATGGTTTCCATGTTTCTGATGAAGTTCTGGGAATGCACTCAAACTGTGGATTAAAGGATCATTTAAACATATGGTTCAGTGTTCTTTACTTTTTAATGTTTGGATATAAGCAGACTGAGCCAGGCTATATGGCTAGGAATAAGAGTATATGTGTTTGACTGGAGTTTCAGAGAAAAGAGGGGAAGGATTGTGTTGCATTCATGAAGGACATGTTGGCAGCTGGACTACATAACATGCAAATTGTAAATGACTAGAAAAAGAACATTGCTTTTTACTTGGGTCAGTAGAAGCAGGTAGACAAATATGAAAAACTTTGGTCAATTTTGAGAAGTGGAATTTAATGATCAAATCTCATCTTTCTCAGGAGACAAGGTAGAGTTTATAAAGTAGGGAAAACAATCTTTTTTTAATAATGACGTTTCAGTTCAAATGTAGAAAAGGCACTCTATTTATGATACCCTTGCAGGAATGTCAGGTAAAGAAATTGATATACAGGATGCTATTCAGTTATTTCATCTTGTACTGCATGTATATCATTTGGTCCAAACAAAATAGGATTTTTTTTTATGTAAATGTACCTAAAAAGCACAACACACATAAATTCTAGTATAGCATATATAACACTTAATAAATAATGCATCCAGTTTTTGTCAGCTTGGGAAGCTTGGAAAGTCATGGTCAACAAACATCGTGGCTTTGCCAGAGACTGTTTGTACCTGGCACCACTAAGTTTATGGCTGCTGGCAAAGGCTCTTGCCTCCCCAGTAGTGCCTTTTATAGGTAAGGTCTTGAAAAGAAACTTACAGATATGAAATTTGCCAATCACAACAAAACAAGGGTCATGTTGCTAAATGCTAGGAGCTTAAACCAAAAACTGCACACCATGTAAGCACTATATCACTGGATGATGTAGATGTCTGTGCAGTCACAGAAACCTGGTTCAAGGTCTCAGAGAGTACTCCAGCCTTGCAAGGCTAGAATGCCTTCCACACCTTCAGACCACAAAACAAACATGTGAGAACCAAAAGAGGTGGTATTTCTATCTACATTAGAGAGAAATTTACCTTCCATCTAGTTAGATTGGACAACTCCATGAAGTTACTCCAAGTTCAGGTTACTGTGGGTAAGACTTCCATTCAAGTCATAGCCAGTTATAGATCCCCCTCCATGGGTTATGACATGCATGAAGCCTACATGACCAAACTGGAGTCATTCCAAATATTCCTGAACACTCTGGTTATGGGGGATTTCAATTATCCCACCATCAACTGGGAAACCTACTCTAGCCCTAACTCACTACAGCAAATCTTCCTTGACTTTGTTAACTCAAATGCCCTGGAACAAATTGTTCATACCCCAAAAAGAGGAACAAACATACTAGATCTGGTCCTCATCAACATGACAAACAGTTGCACTCCCCCACAATTGTTGGACCCTCATTAGTTAAATCTGACCACAAATCAATCACCTTCAAGCTGGCACTAACACCAGAACTCACAAAGCGCAAAGTCAGACTAAAAAACTTCACCAAGTCAAACTATACCCTCCTAGGTGAAAGTATAAATGCATTCCAAGCCCCACCCCCAGCTGGAAATGGTAGCTACACCAAAGCTTACACTAAAGCCCTGTACAATCACTTGCTTAAGTGTATAGACTTGGCTGTACCAGAAAGAATCAAAGCCAGGATCAACAAACTTTACAACAAACACAAAAAGTTGCTGTCCTAGAAAAGAAATGCGACCTCCCAACAATGGAAAAGCACCCTCCCCAGCCTCAACAGGCAAATAAGACATCATGTCAAATCCTTTAAGGGCATCTTTGAGAAAAAATTAGCAAGCAGATCTAGGGATAACCATATGGCCTTTTACAGCTATGTACATAGCCTAAAAGGTAGGACCCAAGCATGTGCAGAACTAGTGACTAAGGGCATCACACACATTGACCCCACAGAGATAGCAAACCTGCTAGCAGATAGGTTTGATAAAAATAAAAAATTCACTCCTTTATCCCCTCCAAACTTATCACAAACCTTGCCCCAGACTTCCCTCCACCCTACATATCTGAAGGGCAGGAAATTATACCTTGCCCAAGGCAAAAAACACAGCCTCTGTGGGACCAGACATCCCAGGCTGTCTTCTAAACATGAACTAGTATCACCATTACATACCCTTTTCAATCATAGCATTACCACAGGCTTTGTTCCTGCAGAATGGAGAACAGCAACAATTATTGCTCTCCACAAAGGTGGTCTAGCAACCGACCCAGGGAATTACAGACCCATAAGTCTGACCAGACTCATCTGTAAGGCCATGGAAAGTATCATTATGGATCTCATAAATAAAGACATAGGCAACCTCCAAACCCAGGATCCAACCCGATTCGGCTTCGTCAAGGGCAGACCCTGCTTGTTAAATCTGTAGATTTCTTAGAACATGTGACCAGAGCCATTGATGAGGGCAAATCTGTGCACACAGCATACCTTGCCTTGGCAAAAGCTTTTGACACAATCCCACGCTCAGGCATTACTGATAAATTTAGCAAACTGAATGTAAACCCCTTTGTTGTAAGATGGGTTGCCAACTGGCTCACAAACTGGAAACACACTACCAAAGTGGATGACTCCACATCACCCAGCAGACCTATCAACAGTGGGGTGCCACAAGGGTCAGTGCTGGGCCCCCTATTGTTGGGTATATACTTCTTAGAAGTTCAGGCCAAAACTAATGGGTTGTGGCTGACCAAGTCTGTAGATGACTGCAAACTAGATGCAATTATTGAATCCCCAGTTGATGTCAGTATACTCCAGGAGGGTCTTATGCAGACCAACAACTGGTGTCTTAGTCACAGTCTCAAACTGAATGCAAAGAAATGCATCATCATTCCCTTTGGCAAAAACAATGTCCCTTCACACTATCAGATCAACAACAATAGACTAAGTACCTACGAAGTAGTAAGGGATCTGGGATCTCAAGTTGACTGTGACCTTAACTTTGACCACTATGTGTCTAGTATAGTAAGGAAGGCTTTCTACATAGCACACTTGATTAGTAAAGGCTTTGCCTCGAGAGCAAAAGAGGTTATAACCCCTCTATACTTGGCACTAATCAGGCCCATAATTGAGTATAACTTGCAATTTGGCATGTAGCGCTCAAGGCACCTACAGCAATTGGAGAGACTTCAGAGGTTTCTAAAAAAGAAGATCAAGGGACCCCAGCACATGCATTACACAGATTGACTAAAGTCTCTGTCACTATACTGTGTATTGTATAGGCTTCTTAGGGGAGACTTATGCGTGGCTTACAGAGCAATCTCAAACCCAAACCTAATGAACTTGCTGCACATCCATAAATCAAACGGGACTAGAGCTACACATTCCAGGGACCTAAATATGACCTGTGACTTAAATAAGACATGCTGGAGAGACAAATTTGTCTCTCAGCAACTGCCACATCTTTGGAATAGGCTATCAATTCATGTGAAACAGAGCACCTCTATGACACTGTTCAGAAGATACCTGGACGAGTGGATTGAGCACTGTAAATTCTTAATGGGGATAGCACCCACAACCCTCCTGGACATGGGCAGTAATTACTAATTGTAATCCTGGGTATTGACTAGCATACCTATGGTATTACATTAGGATGAAAAGGCTAGGCTTAAAATGACCTCTGGGTTGATAGCCTAGTAAATGCCTATGATCCTATAAACTGATAAAATATAAACTGAGTATTTTTATGTAGCAGGTGCCAGAGCTGAAAAACGGTACTGCTTTAATTATGCAAACTGAAAGTATAATGAAAAGACCACGCAGGTAGTACAGAGTATCCATTCTGCCTGTTTCAGTTGGGCCAATGCACTTGACACCATGCCGCATGATGGAATCATCATAAATAAGCCAATGGCTTTAAACATTGACCCCTATGTGATAATATGGATAGCCAAATGGTTCAAGGACAGAATGCACTTTGTCTGTGTAGATGACACTTCCTCAGTCAGTGAGAAGGTGATCAGTGTTGTCTCCCTGAGAACTGTGTTGGGACCCCTTCTGTTTAGCATTTATTTTTCTGACCTAGCTACTGATAACAATGAGCTCTGGGTAACTAAATCTGCTGATGAGTGCAAGCTGGGTGTAACTGTTAAATCCCACAAAGATACATTATACCCCCCCAAAATTAATTCACATGAGTCAACACTTGATGCACAGAAAAAGGGCTTAAACTAAATGCTAAGAAACATAGTATCATCCCCTTCAGGAAACAGCAGCCTACTTTATTCTACTTTATTGACAACTCTCCATTATCATATAAGTCAGTGATTAGGATCTGAGATGATAGCTCCCTTTCCACTGATTATTATGTGGAGACTGAAATGAGAAAATGCCACTATAATTCACAACTAATTGTCAAATCCATTTCCTCTAAAACTATTGAAGTCATTGTTCCTTTATATTCTGCCCTAGTCAGACCTATTATAGAATATAATGCACTATGAAATGTATATAGCTAGACAGATTAAAAAACTTGGAAAAAAAACACAGAGATTCCTAACCAAAAGGATCTCCAGTCTCAAAAATCTTAGCTGCCAGAAAAGACTAGGATCCTTGTCCCTGTTCTCTGAGGGGAGATCTGTATTTTGATTACCATAACTTTTGGATCCTGTTATCCTTGAGCCTCTTTTCTCAATAAGTCAAATAGTACAACCAGTACTAAAATCAGAGGTCTCAGCCTAGATTAGGAGATAAATTAACCCAGATGGAAGGATAGGTTTACCATCCATGGTCTCCCTTGATCTGGAATAGGCCTCTCCTGCATGTGAAGCAGTGTTACTCCTTGCCATCTTTCAAACATAGCTAGGTTCATAGGTGTGTACTAGGCTAATGGCCCTGGAGCCTTCACAAGCCTAGCCCATAGGATTACCCTGGCATTGTGCCACCTGACCTTAGTTCCCAGTGCCTCTGTCGAGTAGAGCCACTGGAGTGATCCCCAGGATGAATTTTCTATTTCCCATCCACTCATCAAGATTTCTCTTGAAGAGGGCCAGTGAGTTGCTCTGCTTGACATGTATGGGAAGTCTATTCCAGAGCATGGGCAGTCTCTGGTTAAGAACCTGTCCCTCCAGCACATTCTGTTGATTGTGGTAATGAGGTTGAGGTCTCTGGAGTATGTGATGCAGAGGGTTGAGATTTCTTTAGATGTAGCATTTTCTAACAGAGCTGGGTCAGACATGGCTTTGTAAGTCAAGCAGAGATCAGGTCTAAGTAGGTGATATGAGACAGAGAATAGTTGGAGTTTTATGAGTCTGTCCATATAGGACAAGTGTTTAAGGCCTAGGATCCTCTTTGTGAGGTACTTTTGCAGCCTCTCCAGTTGTTGCAGGTGTCTAGTGAGGTACATGCCAAATGGAGCATTGCACTCAATGATTGGCCTAATGAGGGAAGAGTAGAGGGAGACAATGACCTTTTTCTTCCAGGATCTAAAACCCTTAGTAATGAGATGTGCCACAAAGAAGGACTTTCTGACCACAGTGGCAATGTGGTGGTCAAAAGAGAGGTTGCTATCAACCTGTGTTTCCAGATCACTTATAATGCCTTCTGTGTTCAGTGGACTACCATCGATGTGGTAATTCATGGGAACTGGATTTTTCCCAAAGGGGATGATGACACATTTTTTGGCATTGAGCTTAAGGCCATGATTCTGACACCAGTCGTTGGTCTCAGTTAGGCCTTTCTGTAGGATGTCAACATCAAATGGGGAGTTAATAATGGCTCCCAACTTTCAATCATTTGCAAACTTTGTCAGCCAGAGTCCCTTTGTGTTGGCCTGGACGTCTGAGAAGTAGATACTAAACAGGAGAGGACCCAGGATCAATCCCTGTGGGACTCCACTTGTGACTTTTCGGTAGTCTGATTTGGAGTCAACTACTTTCACACTGTGGGTTCTATCTGTGAGCCAGTTTGCAACCCACCTAGTGATATTGGGGTTGATGCCTAGCTTAGTGAGTTTTTCTATGATTCCTGAGTGGGGAATGGTATCAAAGGTCTTGGCCAGATCAAGGTAGGCTGTATGAACCACCTTACCTTTATCCACAGCTCCGGTGACTGACTCGACCAAGTTGAGCAGGCATGATCTACCCTTCACAAAACCAAACTGTGTGGGATCCAGAATTTGGAGATTCCCTATATCCTTGTTTATTAGGTCCCTGATGATGCGTTCCATAGCTTTGCATATCAGACTTGTCAGGGTAATGGGCGATAGTTCCCAGGGTCTGTAGTTGCTCCTTCTTTGTGGAGAGGGATGACTATAGCAGTGTGCCATTTGGTAGGGACAAAGCCTGAGGTGAGGCTGTGATTGAACAGGGCATACAGGTGAGGTGCCAGTTCACTCTGTAGTTCATGTAGAACACAGCCAGGGATATTGTCAGGTCCCATAGAAGCTGTATTCTTGGTCTTGGACAGTGCTGTTTTTACCTGTGCAGCAGTAATACTGGGTGCCTAGCAATCTACTGGTATTGTGATTGATCCTTTGGGGGGAGGAGAGATGGGTAAAGTTGGCACTGAATCTGTCAGCTAGTATATTGGCAATATCTGTTGGCTCGGTATAGGAGGTACCATTGTGGAGTAGCTCAGAGCAAATCTGGGTATTGTCGTGGAGATTCTTTACATAACTATAGAAAGCCTTGTGGTTGTCTTTACTATCTGTTGCAATTCTGTTTTCATTGCTAGCTTTAGAGGATTTGATGAGAGATCTCAACGTTTTGTTGAGGCTGATAAGGGAGTTTTTCCAGTCTTGGGACTTCACCTTATTCCACATCAGTTTACTCCTTCCTTTTTTGATGGAGAGTGTCTTGGTTCTATTGGGTATGGCGAGATCCATGCATTTGTATACGTGTTCGTACAGTGCATTGGTGTATGTTTTGGAGGTCATGCAACTATTCTCCATTTGCATGGGTGCCCTGAAGTTAGCCACCTCTGTTTTTAGGAGCCCAAAGTTAGCTTTGAAGACATTTTTCATGGTGCTTACCTTTCTGTGGGTGGGGTGTGGTGGGACGCTATGTAGCTTTCCAAGGTGATTAGTTTGTGGTCAGATCGAACCAGGGTGGAGTTGACTATTGGTGTAGAGCAACGGTCGCCCATGTTAGTAATGACCAGGTCAAGGGTGTTGCTACCTCTAGTGGGGGTAAGAACAAGCTGGTCCAGGGCATTGGAATTAATGAATTCCAGGAAACTGGTACATGAGTAGTTTTCCCAGTTAATGGAGGGGTAGTTGAAGTCACCCAGTATGAGAGTGTTAGGTTAAACCCTAATATTCTCCAGGGTGCTTAGGAACATGGAGTGTGAGTCTTGGGACATGGTTGGGGATCTATAACAGGCTACAACCTGAATCGCTGTCTTGCCCAGTGTTAGCTGCACCTGAAGTATCTCTGATGCATTATGTTGGGCTACCAGTCTGGAGGCGTGCGCATCCTTTATGAATATGGAAACACCACTGCCTTTGGAGCTTCAGTCCAAGTTCTGGGGCCGAAAGGTGTGGAATGAGTTATAGCCTGGTAGTGCAGGGGTGCTTTCTACTGCCTTGAACGAGGTCTCTGTTACAGCACAAATGTTGCTGCTCTCCATTTTAAGGAGTGCTTTGAGCGAGTGCATTTTGAGAATTAGACTTTGAGCACTGAGCAGCATGACCCTCAGATTGCATTTGCTTGTAGCTGTTATGGTGGTAATTTGGTCTTTGGAACACTGCCTAAAAAAGGCACTATAGGGGTGGCAAGAGCCTTGGCCAGTATCTGGAAGCCCAGGGGTGACAGATGCAGGCCATCTCTGACAAAGCATTGAGGTCTGTTAGGCATGTCATCCCAGGCAGACAGATACTGGATCCCTTTAGAATGACACCAGAAACTTAGCCAATTGTTGAAATCAATCATTTTTTGCTTGTACTGTGGTATCATTCTGGGTGATGGTAGGATGCTGCTCAGGACTAGGCTCATACCCACCTGTGCTACATAATCTGAGAGCTCCTCCATGTCCCTTTTCATGTAGTCCAAGGAGGTACGTCTCAGGTCATTCACACCCACATGCACAGTGTCGGAGTCATATTTGTACCTGTTGTTGAGGGACCTGAGTGCATGCATTTTGTGGTGGATCCTGGCACCTGACAGGCAGCTGACTGTTACTTTCTCCTTATTCAACCTAGTGAGTGGGACATCATTGTGCCTCACTATTGAGTCACCTATGACTAGTGTGCTGGGCATTCTGTTTTGCCTTAGGGGCTTTGGTTGAGTGGCACACTGTTAATGAGAATTATGTGTCTCATGATTAGTGTTGTGTTGTGGTGGTCAAGTGCATTTCTGCCTTGGAGGTTGTTAGAAAAATATGTATTAATGTGTATATTAGTGCTTTTAAAAGCCCAAAAGGGTTAACACATTTATTCTATTTCATACTGCATAAATCCATATAAACTGTGAATGCTTTCTGACCTTGTATTTTGTCAGCACAGCTGAAATCTTGCTTATGCCTTTGGAAATTTACTGAGAAGCAGATGATTTTCTGCTTGGTTAGGAAAATAATGAATAGAACAATACCATTTCTATAATGTTATTAAACTTAGACAATTAGCTCTGTTTGTGCTATGAGAACATACACAGCTGCAGGAAGGATAGATAAGTAGAACAAAGACTGCTTGAAGAATATGAACTATAATCTGTGTTTGCTTTGTGCTTGAATTAGCAGAGTACCTTGAAATGCAACACACCACTATAGAAATAATTGTAATTAGCTAGTGGTCTCCAAGGCCATGTTATTTTTCAAAAAGTTTCTCACAAATCTAGTAATGTATTGTCATGTCAGCAGAAAATCATGAACAATATCTACTGTGAAAAACAATATTGTAGGCTTGTATTTGATTACGTCAGCTTTAGAAGGCAATGTCTTGTAAAACAGTATAAGAATGGCTTCACTTCCTGTTACTAATCAGACAAACTCTGTATTTTTGCATGTTTTTGTCTCCTTGCTGCAAGAATTAAAAGTGCCTTAACCTGAACCTTACGTGTATTGGTCTTTGAAGTTTTTCCTTTGACAGATTGGTCCTTCGAACTGGAAACCTTCACTTCGCCTCGGATCAGACAGGCCAGGTGGCTTGAAACCATACGGGGAAGAAACCACATCGGTTCTTCTTATCTGAAAAGACCTCCGACTGAATTGTCATACAAAAGAGGCCAGCCACTTTCTGATCTGTGACTGAAGGACGGGTTTACCTCAAACCAGGTGATCAATCACGAAGGCTCAGGTAAGGTGAATTTACCTTTTCTTTTTCTGTTTTAGATCAGGGACTTGATTAGCATTGTTTTGTCAGGAGATTTGTTTTGTACAGATCAGGGACAAAAAGATTGCTGTCTTGTCATAGATCAGGGAAACAGAATAGGTAGGCAGTCATTCTGGAGAGACTATAAAAGACCCCATGGTACCACGTAAAAGATAAGCAGGGTTACGTAACATTCTAAAGGTTAGAACAAAATGGGAAATAAGTGCACAAAAAGATCCCAAACTCCGCCGTTAACCAAAGATGCAAAATATATGCAATCACAACGTGCCGATAATGTTAAATACTACTCAAAATGGGTTAATAAGTATGAATTTGATGGTAAGTTAGAAAAATCCTCACTTGTTAAACTTGTCAAACAGCTTAAAACTGATTCCAGAGGTCGGGTAAAAAAGCAACGTAAATTAGGAATTCCTCAGGCACACAGGTGGATTGAGGAAGCAAACCGTAGGGAACAAAAGAGTAATAATTCAAAAGCAATTTAGCTCTTTAGATAAAGAGGACAATAACTTAGTAATAGCATCAGCCCCTCCACCTCCCTTACCAGAATATGAGGCAAATGAACAAGTTAGTCCACCCCTGAGATATCCTGCTATCACTGTAAGTAGAGACACTACAAAAGCAACACTGTTTGTTAGAGATCCCGTCGAGACCAGGTCTCGAACACGGGCAGGAAACTCAAAAGGGGACATTGAGTTATGTCAAATAGGTAGAAATTCACGATATACAAGTGAAGAAGAGATATGCGCACTCATAGAAGTACCTAATCCTCAGGCAGGACAAGAAGGACAGGACCCAACACTCCTAGTGTACAGACTGTGGACACTGGAAGATATCCGGAAAGCCACTGAGGGAATTCCCCATCCAAAAGTTAATTTTAGAAAATTTTTAGAAGATTTACAAGGCATGAGGTTAAGTTATAACCTAAACGGAGAAGAAGTAGAGAAAGTAGTCAGACAAATCGTGGGACCAGATTGGCACATGATCAGTGGCAACTGGAATCCCCATCACGCAGAACACAAACCCCTCCCACATAGCAGTGCAGAGCTAGACAACAGAGTGAAAGGTCTTACAGACCGAATCTCTGAGAAATGGAAGCCTAGGGCAGACTGGACTTGCATTAATCAATGCATCCAACAGGAAGGTGAAACTGTTGACAGATATTATGCTAGATTATTAGAGTGTTTTAATAACCATTGTGGAATGCAGGTTCCTGAAGATCAAACACATGATTCTCCATATGTGCAGCAGTTAAAGAATGCATTTTTAAAAGGCAGTATTGCATCCATAAGCAGCTTTATCACAAAGCACATGGTAGATCATCGTACAAGCAGATTACAGTCATTGCTTGAATATGCTAGGCATGCCGAAAGGCATTTTAATAGCAAAAAGAAAAAGAAAGCCCAAGTATTTTCTGTAGAAGATGGAGCAGAAGTTTATGTAGTACAGTCCGGGAAAAAGGGCAAGAGAAATGCCCAGGGAAACAAACAATCTGATCAATGATCAGAGGACTTTGAGGGATGAAAGAAAAGGGGGGAGTGCTTTAAATGCGGTAAAAAGGGACACTTGGCAAGGGATTGCAAGAAAAACAAGAAGGCAACCACGGAAGATAAGGAGGGTGAGGACTGACTATATGGTAGTCAGGAATCACTAAAAGGGGACAGTGGAGAAAGGACAAATGAGAATGTGATAGAGGGAGTAGAGAATGTGACAGAAGAAATAGAGGAAGTGCAAGAGGTTATGGATAGTGAAGAAAATGAAATATTGGATTTGGCTTTATTGAGCTTAGAGCTCTATTTAGCAGACACAAAACCAGAAGTCACACTCCTGGTAGAAGGGAGGGAAGTCACATTTTTGTGTGACTCGGGGGGCCTCACGGACCCTGATACATCCCTCCAAACTGCCAGAGAACTCAGAGTCACCTGATTACATATTAGTGAAAGCAGCTAATGGACAGCTGTATCGAGAACCCCTCTCCCATAACATCACGATAACTGATCCTGTTTCAGGATTGACCCAGAAAAGCAAAATTGTTGTTTCTGCAAAATGCCCAGTAAACCTCTTAGGCAGAGACCTTATGCAGCTATTTGGTACAGCAGTAGTTCCAACTATGCAGGGTATGGAAGCACAGCGACAAATTGATACTTTTGCAGTGCGATCGGAGGGTGAAACATTTTATTGGTACAGCCAGGACTTGGTTACGACTGGTCCAGGGGCAGTAACTGAAGAGCTGATGAACATAGCCATCAGCAAGTTCCCCTCCCTTGACACTGATAAACAACATTTGTTGCACTGTACTCTGTATTATTGTAGCACACCAGGACCTGACTAGGAATATGAGCAAGAGTTGTTTAGAAACCATGCAAACAGGTTAGTATTACGTAATCTGTACTGGGACATAGAAGGGAACAGTGTAGTTAGCTGTTCATTGCCCCAGGAATTATTTGCACTTTACAAATCTAATCGATTACCACATGTTAGCTTGACTAAGGACAAAAATGCAAAATGGGCAAACTTAGGAGAAAAAGTCGCGAGATGGGAAAAACAGGGAGTACAAAAGCAGAAGTTAAATTGGATAACACAGACACACCCAGCTGTACACTTGCAGTCTAGTGAGGACAGCTGATTAGCACCCTTATTAGAAGAGGAAGAAGATTCCTTACAAAGCATACCAGAAACTCTCTGGTCAACAGGCAAATCAGATGTAGGACTTATTCGTACAGCAGGACCAGTTACTATCACGCCAAAGTCAGCATTTAGACCACAAAAGAGACAATATCCCTTAAGAAAAGATGCAGAAGTAGGAATCAAACCTATAATAACAGCTTTACTTAAGGAAGGAGTACTGGTGGAATCTCCTGATTCACCATGTAACACACCCTTATTTCCTGTTAGGAAAGCAAATGGAGAATGGTGTATGGTCCAAGATTTACAATCTGTAAATAACGCAGTAATACCAAGGGCACCTACGGTGCCAGATCCACACGCCCTGTTGAATGATTTAAAACCTCAACAGAAATATTTTTCTGTGGTAGATATCAGCAATGTGTTCTTTTTGATACCAATACGCCCTGACAGCCAACATTGGTTTGCATTCACATTTCAGGGGAAATGGTACACATACACGCGACTACCACAGGGATATTGTGAAAGTCCGACAATATTCTCACAAGAGATGGCAAGCAACTTGGCGGGATTTACCCCACCGAGAGGCAGTCAGATTTTACTTTATGTTGATGACATCCCCCACCCAGCAAGATTGCAAAGAAGATACCATAGCGTTATTACAATTTTTAGCCACTCAAGGACATAAAGTAAACAAAAATAAATTGCAGCTTTGGAGAAAGCAAGTTAAATACCTAGGATATGTAATATCCAAAGAGGGTAGAACATTAGATGAGGACAGAAAAATAATGATTTTACAAGCACCGAAACCCACTACCAAGAAGGGAATGATGTCCTTCCGGGGTACGACCAATTTTTGTCGGAGCTGGATACCAAACTATGCCTTGGAATCTGCACCTCTGACTAACTTAATATATATAAGAAGCCTATGGCAGCACAAGATTTATTGCAATGGACACCAGTAGCAGCATCTGCTTTCTGCAAATTGAAACAATTGATAGCATTCTCATTAGTTTTAGGATTACCAAACTATCATAAACGATTTTTCCAAACAGTAGATTGTAAGCAAGGTTATATGACATCAGTGTTAACACAACAGCATGGGGACAAGCAACGCCCCATTGCTTACTATTCATCACAATTGGACCCAGTGGTGCGGTCTTTACCCCACTGTGTACAAGCAGTAGTCACAGCTGCAATGGTAGTACAGGCTTCAGCCTCAGTAGTGTTGTTCCACCCTTTCACATTGAGAGTGCCTCATGCAGTCGCGATTATTTTACTGCAAGAAAAAGTAGCATATCTTCCTCCTGCTAGACATCTTTCCTGTATGACTATATTGTTGAGCCAACCTCATATGACAATTGAATGATGCATGACTTTGAATCCATCTACCTTGCTTCCAACTCCTGCAGATGGCACACCGCACAGCTGCCTGCAGGAGATTGAGCAAAAGACACTACCAAGAAAAGATCTTATGGATGTTCCCTTGGATGATGCCAAGGTGACATACTACGTGGATGGCTCATGCAAAAGGGGTCCTACAGGGCAGAACCTAGTAGGGTATGCAGTAGTTTCTGATACTGAGATTATAGAAGCAAAATCTTTACCACACAACTTATCTGCACAAGCAGCAGAACAGATTGCCTTGACACGGCCATGTACCTTAGCAAAGGGTAAATGTGTGAACATTTTTACTGACAGCCAGTACGCTTTTTCTACTGTATATGTTTTTGTGCAACAGTGGAAAAATCGAGGAATGATAACATCTGCTGGCAAACAGATTGATCATGCACAGTTTATTTTAGATCTTTTAGAATCTATTCATTTACCTCAGAAAGTAGCTATTTGTAAATGCATAGCTCATACCAAGCAACAGGATAGAATTTCAAAAGGTAATGTGAGAGCTGATACAGCTGCAAAGCAGGCAGCTTCAGCTTCAGAAGTATTTCTTTTGAATGAGGAATTACAACCTTCTGAGATTTTAGACTTAGAAATGCTAAAAACAATGCAGACACTTACTATGCAAGTTGAGAAACAGAGATGGATAAAACGAGGATCAATTCTTGAGAAAGGGCTGTACATCTCCAAAGAGGGAAAACCAATATTACCATCTATCTTGTTTAGATATGCAGCTTTGTTGAGCCATGGGCAGTGCCATGTCTCAACAGGGGGGATGGTACAGTTAGTGAACCGGGTGTTCACAACATATGGATTCATAAACTATATTAAAAATTTTTGTTCATCATGTTACATTTGTAATAAACATCATGCACAAGGGGCGTTAAAGCCCAAGCAAGGGAGTTTCCCTACACCACTGCATCCATTCCATACTATCTGCATGGATTTCATAGAACTGAACAAATGCAAAAATAAGAAGTATTGTCTTGTCATTGTAGATATGTTTTCCAAATGGGTGGAAGCTTTTCTGACCAAAAATCCAGACACAGCTACTGTTGCGAAAACCCTTGTTAAAGAAATCATTCCTAGATTTGGCATATCGGAAAGGATCTACAGTGACAATGGCACACATTTTGTAAATCAAACCATACAACAGCTGAGCAGGTATTTTGGAATTTCTTTAAAGAATCATTGTGCGTATCACCCTCAATCTGCAGGATTAGTAGAGAGACACAATGGAATTTTAAAGACTAAGTTAAGGAAGCTTATGGAGGAAACACAGAGAAATTGGGTGTACTGTCTGCCCCTGGCACTGTTGAGCATGAGAACTGTTCCAAATGCAAAGGGATTGGCTCCTTTTGAGAAGTTATTTGGACGAGCGTATTATATACCTCAGTGGAAACCTCTCATGCCCGCAGACCAGGAAGCCGACTGTACACTTGCTGAATATATGAGAAAATTGTTGAATTCTAAACATCTGTTGCAGTAAAATTCTGTTTCAGATAAAGAACAAACCAGACCATCGGAAGCAGCAGTAGTCTCAGGCACGTGGGTCTGGGTGAAGGTCATCAAAAAGAAGAACTGGATGACACCAAAGTGGGAAGGCCCATTCCAAGTGCTACTGTTAACACCCACCGTAGTCAAGATTGCGGAGCGATCATCTTGGATTCACCTGACACACTGAAAACTGGTGAAAAACTTTGAACTGGACAAAAATCTTGTTACTGTTACACAACAAGAATAAAAATGACAAAATCCAGAACAAACAGGAATGCAGAACAACTACAGAAGTATTGCATGATCATCCTGTTAACTATACTGGTGACACTAATCTTTTTGTTGTGGCCTTTCCTTTTTCCAGCCACACAAGCTGAATTGAATAAACGTGATGCGTTACTCATAGACTGGCACCCAAACTTTAACACTTACCAAGCAATTAAATATGTGTATGCTGAGACTTTTAATGTTTCAAATTTTTGGATCTGTACAGCTTTACCGACAGCATACGGGGGAATATTAATGTCTGCAGTTCCCCTAGGGGTCAATGAGACCTGGGAAAACTTAATTTATGACACCACAACCATTAAATCACAAGATAAAATAGCATTGCACCTGTCTGTTCCACAGAAGGGAAATGTGTGTTTTACAAAAATGATACTGTTCAGGTGGGTTGGAGCAATTGCAATGTGACAGTTCCTTACAAATGTTACACTAAAGCAAATAATGCAGGTTCTTATTGTAATACAGACTATGATTCATTTCTTGAATTGATGCATAAAACAATTAATGAAGTACAACATAATGATGTTCTTTTTAAGCAACTGTCTATAATTGATAGGAAAATATTTAATGCAGGGCAAGTATATATTAATAGCAAGGGTACTACTAAAGTAGAGGATTGTTATTTTGTGTGTGGCAAAAAGGCATACAAATGGTTACCTGAAAATTGGTCCGGCAGTTGTTTTTTGGGTTACCTGGTTCCGGCCATATGACACACTGCAGTTTTGCCTTGAGGGAAAATTCGAAATGCCAGAGAGGTCACCAAGAAACCTGTGAAGAAACCTGAGAATCCAGTGGGACAAATCAAGATGGGCTGGAGAAACCATCATTCCATGGATGATAAACTGACACATATGGACTTGAGTGATACTGTTATATCATGGGCAGGCATATTACCAGCATATGGAGCAGTGAAATCGATTTGGGAGCTGAGAAAACTGTCTAAACTCCTCAAAGTAATGAGCAATGCAACTTTTTCTGCTCTCAAATTAGTAACTGATGAACTGAATGCTATGAGAACTGTGGTGCTTCAAAACCACATGGCTCTTGACTTCACCCTAGCGGCAAGAGGTGGTACGTGTGCTTTAATCCAAGAAGAGTGCTGTTCATACATTCCTGACAACCAGCATGAGATAGACAACCATCTTGAGGTGATTCAGAAAGTGTCGGCCATGACCAAACCAGGCCCAAACTCACTGACGGACTTTTTCCAGAAATGGTTTGGGGTAATGAACATCTTGATTACCATTGATTGATCAAAGATTTTATAGACATGTCGGTTTCTGAAACCTTATATCAAAGTACTGAGTTTGAAGAACTGTTAAAGACTGAAATGCTTTCATAAGATAAACTGAATGACTCTTTTAACTGCAAATCCTGAATGGAAGAGGTTAGGAGAAGAAACAAACTGTTTATGCTTTTGAAAGTAGAATAAAGGGTTAACACATTTATTCTATTTCATACTGCATAAATCCATATAAACTGAGAATGCTAAAATAATGAATAGAACAATACCATTTCTATAATGTTATTAAACTTAGACAATTAGCTCTGTTTGTGCTATGAGAACATACACAGCTGCAGGAAGGATAGAGAAGTAGAACAAAGACTGCTTGAAGAATATGAACTATAATCTGTGTTTGACCTTGAAATGTAACACAGCACTGTAGAAATAATTGTAACTAGCTAGTGGTCTCCAAGACCATGTTATTTTTCAAACAAATCTAGTAATGTAATGTCATGTCAGCAGAAAATCATGAACAATATCTACTGTGAAAAACAATATTTTAGGCTTGTATTTGATTATGTCAGCTTTAGAAGGCAATGTCTTGTAAAACAGTATAAGAATGGCTTCACTTCCTGTTACTAATCAGACAAACTCTGTATTTTTGCATGTTTTTGTCTCCTTGCTGCAAGAATTAAAAGTGCCTTAACCTAAACCTTACGTGTATTGGTCTTTGAAGTTTTTTCCTTTGACAGAGGTCTCTGCTCTTTGGGTAGATTTTTACTGAGAACCTCAACAAAGGTGGGTGTGTGGTTTGTGTTTTTATGTGGAGGCAGTGCTGGTGTGTGTTCTGGAGGGCTATGTGTTCCATGTTGTGTGGTGTGGTGCAAGTGTTGACCTTCTCCACTTGACCAGCTATTCTGGTCTTGGCTGGAAAGTGCGAGTCATCCAATTTGGATATATAAGTGCATTTCTCGCAAGTCTGAGTGTTGGGAGGTAAGAGGAGAGGGTTGTCGGTGTACATGAGGCAGTTGCTACATTGCCTCAGGATGCTCAGGTTCACCAGGTTAATAGGAGAAAGCACAGGGAACTGACCTTTAGACATGGCTGGAGGGATGGGCATTAATAACAAGTACTGGAGCTGTTTTCTTGTAGAACATTTAGTGCTGGTTGCACTTTTGTGTGCTACAATAATTGCTACAAGAAATCTGGTATGGTAAAGTGCTAGACTAATAAGCTAGCAAAAGTGCAGGAGAGGAGAGAACCATCAGATCTAGGGGAAAAATTGAAGAGCAGACTTTGGCACCTCTCAGAAGCTTACAAACAGTCTTGGATACAGCAAATCTCTATCCGGACTAGACTAGTTATAGGAAATGCAGGAAACAAGCACAAACCCGGGGTTTTACACCAGAAATTTGAAGGAGATGGAAAACACTGCCTAAATGGCCAATAAACCACAATTTCTGGGCCAGAAGCCACTCCTCTTGTGGTAGATAGGCTACCTAGTGCTTACCACTCCCACTGATCAGCTAGTAGGCTTCCCTCAACACAGAATGGGTTGGGGGGCTCAGAAGCTTACAAACAGTCCTGGATATAGCAAAACTGTATCTGGACTAGACTAGCTACAGAAAAGGCAGGAAACAAGAACAAAAGTGGTCTTTTAGACCAGAAAGTTGAGAGAGATGGAAAAACTGCCCAAACGGACGATAAACTACAATTTCTGGGCCAGAAATTACTCTTGTGGTAGATAGGCTACCTAGTGCTTACCACTCCCACTGATAAGCTAGAAGGCTTCCCTCCAACACAGAAAGGCTTGGGGGGCTCAGAAGCTTACAAACAGTCCTGGATACAGCAAATCTGTATCTGGACTAGACTAGCTACAGGAAAGCAGGAAACAAGCTTAGAATTTTTTTTTTTTTTTTTTTTACAGAAAAGCAGCTAAGACAGCACTAAAAACAATTCAAGTGCAGTGCAAGCGAGCACACTTGAGTGTGTTGCAGTATTAAAGCAAATACAGTTTAAATTAATGCAATTTATTCAAACTGTATTCTGAACTGAATTCAATTATTGTTTTAGGACAACTGGAAGGGTGCTTTTAAGTTTACCTAGGGACTTATAAGCCTCACCCTCTTTGTAAAGGGTCATAGAGCCTGAGGATGGTTATTGCAAGGTGTGCATGGTCTCATATCTTATTGCCTTGTAAACTGTATGATCCTATAAAGCAAGACACTTAATTTGGATAGCTGGTGTAAGTAAATATATTTGTTATAAAGATTATGAGTAAAGAAAAGGAATTTGCTGATTACTGGTTTGCACTGCTGATGAGGAACTGATGAAGTGATTTTGATAAGATTGATCCTAAAGTGATTTTGGCAGGGCAATGTACATCTGCAGTTATGGAAGGCCATAGACATCTTGAATAGGATTGGAAAGGGAATGTTTTCAGTGACAAATACTGTGGAATAAACAAATACATACAAGTTGTTAAATAATTCACAGACCAGCAGTTGAGTAAGAAGGTTCTCTCAGGTGTACAGAGGTGAAACTTGGGTATAATGTGCAGTCAGAAGAATGGAACTTGGGTTTTTTCTGGTCCTACAGTGATTGATTTTAGGAAAGGGTTTACAAAATGTCACTATGCTAAATGCACTGCATGATAATAGTAATGTGGATTTAAAGAATAAGCTTGCTATGGGATATGATTGATGGTTTAGGTTCACTAATTGTTACAGATCATAAATTAGGGGTCAATTTAGAAAATGACATAAGATATTAAATTGGGATTTTGTGACTATATTACTATTTTGATATTTAGTTTAGGGTATTTAATGTGGCATAAGGTTGAGGTTATTGTTGAAGTTAATGCAACAACAAAGGGTTTATTTATTTATTTTATTTCCAGTTTGATTACCGGGGAAGTCCACTGGGCCAGAACGTACCCATTTTCAGTGGAGGCCCGGGGAGAAAAGCTCCAAAAGCAAAGCAAATACAATCTAAGTTACATAGTGTAAAAGATAGTAATAAAATATATACATTTGGAATAACATTACATTGAATACAGTTAGTAAAAAAGCAAATACACGCAGTATACTTCAAAAAACATCATTCAGGAAGGTAGATACAATAGATTTAGTAGTTTCCTTCAAGTAGCAGGTTTGACTGTATGAGAAGAAGGTCTAAGGTTAGTAAAGTTAGTAAAAAAGCAAATACACGCAGTATACTTCAAAAAACATCATTCAGGAAGGTAGATACAATAGATTTAGTAGTTTCCTTCAAGTAGCAGGTTTGACTGTATGAGAAGAGGTCTAAGGTTACATGCTATTTACAATATTTACATATGAGGAGTAGAGAGAGAGAAAGTACATAAACTGAGAGTAGAATATAGTTTGATCAAGCAGTGATCGAGAGAGAAAAGAGAGGAAAAGAAGATAGTATTAGGGTAGAGTAAAGAGAAAGGATGTAGAGGGTTCAAGGGGAATTTATTTAGATTTATGTAGGATGTAAGCAGGTGCACTTATGTTTAGAGGATAAGTAAGCGAAAAGTTGGATTTTGAAGGCTTCAGTGTTAGATGTTGTTCTAAGAGAAGAAGGGAGAGTTCCATTTCCTGCCAAGAGAGTAGGAGAGAAGGAGTTGGCCAGTAGGGTGATTGGGTTTGTGGATGGTGATTAAATTTTGGTGTTCAGATCTTAGAGATCTGTTTGGGGTGTATGGCAGAAGGATGTTTGCTAGGGCTGGGCATTTTCCAGGGTAGAATATTAATTTGTGAGCAGTGGTTAGTTGGAGGTAGTCTAGGTAGTTAGGGAGTTCTAGCCAGTTCAGAGTTTGTAGGGAAAGACAATGGTGAGAAGAGGTTTTAGATTTGGTAGCAAATTTAGAGATTTTATTATAGCAGATTTCAGGTTTAGTGGAGATGGAAGAAGACAGGTTAGTAACAGGTGTTCAGATCTTAGAGATCTGTTTGGGGTGTATGGCGGAAGGATGTTTGCTAGGGCTGGGCATTTTTCAGGGTAGAATATTAATTTGTGAGCAGTGGTTAGTTGGAGGTAGTCTAGGTAGTTAGGGAGTTCTAGCCAGTTCAGAGTTTGTAGGGAAAGACAATGGTGAGAAGAGGTTTTAGATTTGGTAGCAAATTTAGAGATTTTATTATAGCAGATTTCAAGTTTAGTGGAGATGGAAGAAGACAGGTTAGTAAGGAGAGGGGCTCCATATAGTAGAGATGGTAGAAGATAGGTAATAGCTAAGGAATGCCTAGCGGAGTTGGAGAGAAAGCAGTTGTTCTTATAGAGCATACCTAGCTTTTGGTGGGTTTTCTTTATGTTTTGTTGTATGTGGCTATCAAATTTGAGGTGCTTGTCTATAGTGATGCCAAGGAGTTTTGCAAATGGGACCACCTCTATGGTTGACTTGGTTTGGCTTATGATTTAGAATGCTGTTTTATCAAATGTGCAAGCCCTGGAGGAAGAGAAGAATTTTAGATTTATTGGAGTTTAGAGAGATGATTTTGGTGCATCCAGTTCTCAGTAGTGGAAAAAGCTATTTGGGTTTTTGTCAGTAGTTAGGGAATGTTGGAGGCGCAGACTAAGGTAGAATCATCTGCATATTGGATGACTGTTGTGTCTGGGATGGCAGAGTGAAGGTTATTTATGAAGATGTTGAAAAGCATGGGTCCAAGGATGGACCCCTGGGGAACACCAGTGGGTGTAGGCAAGAAAGAGGAGGTAGAGTTGTTCCATTTGACAGCTTGGGATCTGTCTGATAAGTAGCTAGAGAACCAGGATAGAGTATCAGGGGAGAGATGAAGGTTTGATAGATGAAAGAGAAGGTGTTTGTGAGAGATGGTGTCGAAGGCTTTAGACAGATCTAGCAGTACAGTGGAAACTAGTAACCCAGAATCCCTGGCTTGGTTGACTGTTTCTAAGAAGGATAGTAAGGCAATAATGGTGCTGTGTCCAGGGCGGAAACCATGTTGGGTGGGTGTTAGGAGGCGGTTATGGATTAAGAAAGGCATGAGTTGGTGGTGGACGCATTTCTCTAGGATTTTTGATAAAGGTGAGAGTAGGGCAATTGGGCGAAAGTTGGAGATATTTGTGTTTTTCCCTCCTTTATGAAGTGGGAGAATGTAGGCTGATCTCCAAAGCATAGGAACATATGACTCTTTTATAGATATGTTAATTAAGATGCTAATAGGGAGAGCAATACCTTTGGCAGCACATTTAAGGAAAGAGGAGGGGATGTTATCAGGGGCATTAGTGCATGGCTTTAGTTTAGATAAGAGTCTTTTTAAAACTGGGAGGACAGTTAGAGGGGTTGTTGGGAGTAGAGGAAAGAGAGTTGGATGTATTATTGTTAGGGAAGGATTTGGTAAGATTAGCTATAGATTCCGTAAAGAATTTGTTGAAGAGAGAGCTTAGATCTGAGTCAGTTTTACTTGGGTCTGGGCAAGGGTTATTTCTGGATCCTGGGTGGAGAAGGGAATTTACTGATTTCCAGAACTGTTTGGGGTTCTTATTATGGTTGGACTGTAGTTTGTAGTAGTAGTTCTTTTTGTCCAGGGTGATTAGTTTTTTAGCTAGGTTGCGGAGTTGGGTGTATTGGAGCAGGGAAGAAGGGATTTTATTTTTCTGGTATAGCTTCCAAGATTTGTCCCTTTGATGCATGACTTGTTTTGTTTCTTTGGATAGCCAGGGGGCAGAGTTAGCTTTGACTCGTTTGTTTCTTGGAGGAGCTAGGGAGTTCAGAGTATTTAGGAAGATAGAGTTAAACTGTTCTACAGCTTTGTCTAGGGGAAGTGTATTTAGGGTCTGCCAGTTTGCCTGTATTAATGGAGCCAGTAGTTTAATGTCACAAATAAAGGGATGGGAATAAATGAGGAGGGTTGGACAAAGCTCCCAGTCCATCCTTAATTGTGTGCTAACCCTAACCCTGTCACTTCTTCTAACTGCAGCTCTACAAATCGTCTTATCAAAAATACTTTCCCTAACAGGACCACTACTAAAAACATTCACTAACACTGCACACATACCATCACACGCACAAAATACTAAAGCTGTCAGCTTACCTAGCTCTTACTCTAACCCCAGTTCAAAAACACTTGCAGATATACTCCAAAACATTCACATGGGCATCACTAAATCAATCCCCTTACCCAGCCCTTATAGCAACCTTAATCCACATATATCCTCACACACACACACTCTCACCCCTAATGCTGAACTGAAAGTTCCAACACAATGATGAAACCCCAATTACCTGAATTCAAGCTCAGCTTACACACTGCAGGAACCGTCAATAGCTTTTGAATAAAAGTGAAAGGAATATACTCTGCTAACAAGACATGCATTTAACAGGGTATACTGCAAACATTTTACATAAGTGTATATATATATATATATATATATATATATATATATATATATATATATACACATATATACATATGGGATCCATACAGATCCCGAATGCACTTTCCACTGAAGCAGAAATCACAGAGCATACTTAACTGAAAGTGCTGTACACCGAAGCAGCACTTTCGGATAAGTATACTCGTTGTGCCGGTCGTACTACGGTGCGGATATGGGAACATTCCCTTTTCCCCACTGTAGTGCGACCTCGGAGTAAGAATATTAAAGTAGGGTGTGTGTGGGGCTTGACCCCCTGCATAGAAGTAGGTTTAATGGTGTGGTTTTTTTTTAAACATACTTTACCATAAGTGCTTTTTCGGTGAAAGTGCTTTCGGTAAAGTATGTTCGGTGATAACGGATTCGGAGATTCAGACTTTTGATCTGTCGATCAAAAGTCCTATATATATACATATATATATATATATATATATATATATATATATATATATATATATGGGTCCTATTTAGATGATCGAAGTTTCAGAACTTCGAATTTCATATGGCCAGGACCATATGATCAAAGTTCCAAAACTTTGAACATCTAAAAAAAAAAAACAAAAACAACACAAAAATTCCTAAACATTTATGCAACCCCCACACCCCTCACTTTTCCAATATACCAACTCTGAGATCGTACTACAGTGAGAAAAAGGGAAAATTTCCCATTCTGTGCTGTATGGAGATCTCCATTTAGAACATTCAAAGTTTTGAAGCTTCTATCATATGGTCCCGAACATATAAAATTCGAAGTTAAAATGCCAGGTTTTTGTGATATAAAAAAAATGAGACTACAATAAATCATTTCAAAACTTTTCCCATCTTTAATGTGACCTATAACCTGTACAATTCAATTGAAAAACAAACAAATCTATTAGGGGGAAAAATATAAAAAATAAAAAACATACAATAAGCTGGTTGCATAAGTGTGAACACCCTTAAACTAATACTTTGTTGAAGCACCTTTTGATTTAATTACATCATTCAGTCTTCTTGGGTACACACCTGCCATCAATTAAAGAGACTCTGATTAACCCCAAATAAAGTTCAGCTGTCCTAGTAGGATTTTCCTGACATTTAATCAGTTGCCTGCTACAGAGAAAGCCATGGTTCACAGAGAGCTTACAAAGCATCAAAGGGATCTCATTGTTGAAAGGTATCAGTCAGGAGAAGGGTACAAAAACATTTCCACAGCATTGGATATACCATGGAACACAGCGAAGACAGTCATCAAAAAGTGGAGATAATATGGGACAACATTGATGTTGGAAAGAACTGGATGTCACTCCAAAATTGATGAAAAGACAAGATGAAAACTGGTCAGGGAGGCTACCAAGAGACCTATAGCAACACTGAAGGAGCTGCAGGAATTTCTGGCAAATACTGTTTGTGTACTGCATGTCACAACAATCTCCCATACTCTCCATATGTCTGGACTATAGGGTAGGATTGCAAGATGGAAGCCTTTTCTTACACAGAAAATCACCCAGCCCCAGCTAAAATTTGCAAAACAATACATCAAGTCACACAAAAGCATGTGAAAAAATGTGTTATGGTCTAATAAGAACAAGGTTGAACTTTTTGGCCACAATTCCAAAAGGTAGGCTTGGCACAAAAACAACACCCCGCATCACAAACAGAACACCATCCTCACGGTAAAGCACGGTGTTGGAAGTATCATTCTTTGGGGTTGTTTTTCTTCAGCTGGAACTGGGGCTTTAGTCAAGGTGGTGGGAATTATGAACATTCTAGGTACCAGTCACTTTTGGCCCAAAACCTTCAGATGTCTGCTAGAAAGCTGAAGATGAAGAGGAATTTCACCTTTCAGCACAACAATGACCCCAAGCATATATTCAAATCAACAAAAGAATGGCTTTAGCAGAAGAAAATTAAAGTTTTGGAATGGCCCAGACCGAAATCCAATAGAAAATCTGTGGGGTGACCTGAAGAGGGCTGTGCACAAGAGATGCCCTCGAAATCTGACAGATTTGCTGCACTTTTGCAAGGAAGAGTGGGCACATATTGCCATGTCAAGATGTGCCATGCTGATAGACTCCCACCCAAGAAAACTGAATGCTGTAATTAAATCAAAAGGTGCTTCAACAAAGTATTAGTTTAAGTGTGTGCACACTTCTGCAACCAGCTTATTGTACGTTTTTTATTTTTTATATTTTTCCCCCTAACGGGTTTGTTTGTTTTTCAATTGAATTGTACAGGTTATAGGTCACATTAAAGGTGGGAAAAGTTTTGAAATGATTTACTGTGGTCTCATTTTTTTATATCACAAAAACCTGGCATTTTAACAGGGTGTGTACACTTTTTATATCCACTGTATATATGTATAATATATATATATATATATATATGTCAGATTTCTAATCTCACCACAGCAACTCGACCACAGTGTAGGCAAGAAAGGCACCAGCATAAAAACACGAAGGTTCAATGATTTTATTCCATTCAATGATAAAAGACTGATGACTTATTAGAAAGTGAAAGAAAAGTTTTATATGATTTGACTACAAAAAATGAATATAGATGTATGCGCACAGATAAAGGCGGGGGCATGGTTATCATGAATAAAATGGATTACAGTGGACACATAATGAAAATGTTAGGGGATGAATATACTTATGACCTAGCATCAATGCATGAAGTTAATAGGACATATAGTAAGACTGACATACACCTTTTGGATGCATTATATCAAGGGGCAATAAATGAAGAAGAATTTGACTATTTAAGTGTTAAATTTCCAAAAATGCCCAAAATATTTGGGATACCTAAGGTCCACAAAGGAACTGACCATTTACAATTCAGGCCTATAGTATCAGCAAAAGGTTCTAAGACCGAGCCTATGGCAGCCTTTGTGGACCATTTATGTAAGAAGGCTTTGATTGATGCCCCACACATCCTAAAAGACTCTTGGCATTGCTTAGAGAGGCTAAAGGAAATATATGATGTAGACATTAATACATTTAGTTTTTTAACCATTGATGTTGTGAACCTTTTCCTGACAATTCCGCATAAAGAAGGTTTGGAATTGTTTTACAACAGTTTATTGAGTAGTCCGAGTTTCAACAAGGAAAGAATAAACATTTGTCATGAATTCATGGAACTGGTTTTAACAAGTAATTACCTTTCCTTCGAAGGCGAAATATATCAACAGACCAAAGGGGTGGCGATGGGGGCTAGGTGTGCCCCTGTCTACGCTAACTTGGTTCTGTTGGCATGGGAAAAGTATTATATTTTTTCATCTAGTTTTATGGATCACATTTTAATGTACAACAGGTTTTTAGACGATGTATTAATTCTATGGAAGGGTAGTTAAGACAGTATAAGTGAATTTATGTCATACATCAACAACTCTACTGAGTTTCTTAGGTTTACTCATTCATGGAATGAGACGTCTATAAACTATTTGGACATTTCTATATCGAAAAAGGATGGGAGGTTGACTAGTAACATATACAGGAAACTTAGTTACTCCAATTCTATGTTGCACTTTAAGAGTTGTCACCCCTTTCATCAAAGAAAAGGGGTGATAAAAGGACAAATGGTTTGTTTATCTAGACTAGTAAGTGATGACGAAACATTTAAGAAAGAAATATACACTATGATAGGGTTATTCCTGGAGAGAGGATATCCCCTAACTTTACTGCTTAAAGTTAAAAAAGAAATTTATAAGAAAAGAAGAACTATATATATATATTCCGATATTAAGAGGCAGTAATAACAAGACGTCATTGACTAGTAGTGAAAAAGACATTAATACACAGAATAGTGAACTTAATTTTGTTTTGAGATTTAATGACAAAGCTACAGAATTATGTAATAGTTTAAAAAACATTTGGGACCAATGTATTAGTGCACAAACCAGAGGAATAATAGGTGAGAGTCCAAATATAGTTTTTAGTCGGGGAAGTAATATGAAAAATATTTTAGAAAAAGAAAATATAAGATATAAGAGGTCTCGTATGAGTAAATGTGGTAAATGCACTAGTTGTAGATTTATAGCTGAGGGAGCATATACCTGTGTGGTTGGTCATAGACGTACAATAGCATGTCCAGGTTTATGTAATTGTAATACGAAGAACTGTGTGTACATTGCAACCTGTATGACATGCGATGCATACTATATAGGAATGACCACTCGCAGATTGAGGGATAGGATTGGTGAGCACAATAGATGTATAAAAAGAAGAGATGAGCACAATGCTTTATATGTATATAGTAAAGTTTGTAGCAATTTTATCAAATTTTTATTTTTTATTGTTGATAGAGTGATGCCCTTTACAAATGGTGATATTGGTAATAAAGTAGTGTTACTGGAAATGGAATGGCAGATAAGGCTTAATGCCACAAAGTTTCCAGGATTAAATGAGTACATTTCTTTAAAACCCCAGCTTAAATATAGAGCAAGTATGATATAAATGAAGTGGAATACACTATGAATTCACAAAAAGCATTTACAGTTTAATATATTTATATACACGTGATTCAGTTTATTTTATTTTATTTTTATACATGAAACAATAATGTATTTATTATGTATGGATAGTTAATTTATCTTATATACAAAAGTATTTATTGTATTTAAAACAAAATTTGAATAGCATTAATTGAATAATTAGTTAATTAGTCAAGCTGTAGGAAATAAGGGTGTGTATATAAAGGAGATTGTTTTTGAATGTGGTATTATGACTCTGATGATACCAGGTTGACTGGTGAAAGCGCTCAGTCTTTTATCATTGAATGGAATAAAATCATTGAACCTTCGTGTTTTTATGCTGGTGCCTTTCTTGCCTACACTGTGGTCGAGTTGCTGTGGTGAGATTAGAAGTTTGGATCCTGTATTAGTTTTCCTCATTGTGTGTTTAATATATATATATCAGATGATCAAGTTTTCAGAAACCCGAAATAATTCATACGAACAAGAACATATAATCTAGTTTCTGAAAACTCAAACATCAAAAAAATCCCCATAAAAACATAAAAATCTACTTTTTTTACATTTATGCAGGGGGCAAGCCTCCCTGCACCTCACACCCCCTGCAAATTATATGTACCAACACCGAGATCACATTACAGTGAAGAAAAAAGTAAATTTCCCGATATTCGTTATACTGCAATCTCCATTCAAAAACGTTGAGTTTTCAAAAACTCGATCAACTGATAGGGATATATATATATATATATATATATATATATATATATATATATATATATATATATATATATACATACTGCGGTGGTGGTGCTGCGGTAGCGTTGTCACCTCACAGTAAGACGCTGTCCGGTTAGATTCTCAGCTAGAGCATCTTCTGCGTGGAGACATTCGTAAATGGGCGTACCTGAAGGTTGTGTGTCAGAGCTGGCAACTCAGCACATAAAACTCTACTGCCAATCATTAGCGGACCAGAGTTCCACTGTGGTGACTCCTAACTGGGAAAAGCCGAAAGACACAACAACATATATATATATATATATATATATATATATATATATATATATATATATATAAGGATCTAGGACGACTTCCGCGGTGGTGCAGTGTTGTTGCCTCACAGCAAGAGGTCTTCCCGTTCGATTCTCGGCTGGAGTGCTGGGAGTGCCTTCTGTGTGGAGTCTGCATGTCCTCCCCGCAGTTGGGTGGGCATTTGAAAGACATGCGTAAATGGGCGTGCCTTCGTTGAAGGTTGACCATCCAGCTGGTACCTCAGTATTCGTGAAAATCTACTGCCAATCATTAGCTGACCGGAGTTGCACTGTGGCGGGCCCTAACCAGGAAAAGCCGAAAGACAACAACAACATATCAGGATCTAGGATTTTTGCTAGAATGAGCAAATGTCCGAATCCATAATAACCAAACACACTTTAACGAAAGCGCTTTTATCGAAAAAGCGCTTCAGTTAAAGCGTGTTACAAAAAAAAAAAAAAATACTACATTTATATTTTAGCAGGGGCTTCACCCCTCCTGCACCCCCACACCCCCTACTTTAATATTCTCCCTCCTAGACCGCACTACAGTGGGGAAAAGGGAAATTTCCCTTACCCGCACTATAGTACAGCCTCGGCAACGGGCATAATTATGCAAAAGTGCTTCTTTGGTGAAAAGCACTTTCGCGTAAGTATGCCTGGCTGTTTGAGTTTCGGTCATTTGCTCATTCGAGCAAACGTCCGGAACCCATATATATATATATATATATATATATATATATATATATATATATATATATATATATATATGGTTTCACTTTATATCGCCGAAAACTCATTTCATCGAATTTCAAAACAGCGAGACCAAATCATCGAAAACTCATAACATCGAATCTCAAATCATTGAAAACTACAAAGCAACTAGAAATAACATCCCACAGAGTTTTTACTATGTTTATGCAGGGGGGGGGGAAGGCCCCCTGTATCCCCATGTGGGGGGCTCCGCCCCCCCATACATTAAATATACCAACTCCAAGGTTGCACTACAGTGGGGGAACAAGTTAATTTTAAATGTAGTGAACAGTGTCTGGTATGTTATTTCTAGTTGCTTTGTAGTTTTCAACAATTTGAGGTTCGATGTTATGAGTTTTCGGTGATTTGAGTTTTCGATGATTTGGTCAACGATATGAAGTGAAACCATATATATATATATATATATATATATATATATATATATATATATATATATATATATATATATATATATATATATATATATATATATATGCACACACACAAACACACACACACGCACACATATATACATACATGCATAAACACACACACACACACACATATATATATATATATATATATATATATATATATATATATATATATATATATATGGCATTAAAAGCAACACTCAACAAAGTCTGTTCAGTATTTATTTTTAGAGAAGTAAACTCTTCATAAATGAACAATATGTAAAATGAGATCCCTCACATTTCACATTTTGTGTTTTTAAGAAGAGATTGCTTCTAAAATGAATACTGAATAGACATTTTTGAGTGCTGGATTACTTTGTTTTTCTATATTCATTTTGGATATGTACATCCTTTAAAGATTTGCATTGAATGGTGCATATCTATCACCCACATTTCGCACACTATCACACAATCACACACATCAACACATGTGACTAAAGAAGGACAGGTCAGCATTCTGAATTTGATCCAGTGTCAGTAGGTAAGAAGACGGTAATAAGCTGGAAATGTAGCCATGTATTAATATCTGTATCTGCATCTGTGTCTAACTGTCTGCCTGTCAGTCTGTCTATCTGTATATGTATAGATAGCATCATTACCTGTGGTTCAGTGACACTAGCTAGATAAAAAGAGCATCTATGACCAATCGTCCTACTTCACAGTTTGCCTGCATGGTGTTTATTGATTTCTCCCCTGAATACAGCAAATGGGTTTTGTTAATATTATGTTTCTTTAAGTCTAGTTCAGTGCATTAAGTGCAGTTTGCATAATAGACTAACATTACTCATTTCAGTTTAATGGATTAAATGGCACATTGCAAAATTGTATATGACAATAAGTCTTAAGTGCCCTTTTGTTTGACTTCACTCTGAAATGTTTCTTAGCTTTTGTGAAAGCACAGTGGATTGTTGGTGAGCAGCATTTCCCAGATAACACATATAATAGCTGTTCATTAGCTAAGGTGAAATAAGAAATGAGTGATCTTTCATGTTCTCTAGCTTCTAAAGTATTATTTAACAAAACACTTTAGATTGATGTTTTCTTCCAGGCTTGTTGTCCTTTTTCATGAATACAAGATAGCTCGACAACATTTTTAAAATAGCCTGTGGTGAAGCACTGTTTAATAGTTTATAGAGTGAATCTCTGCTCTGCACTATTAGTTTTGTTGTTTTAATCTCTCTTCTTTCTTAAAGGGCCATGTTTCATCATTCATGATATGCTGGAACTGCATATGAGTTGCTGTTTTTCACATTTTTATAGCAATACTAGTTGTAAGGGTATCACTACAAGTCATAAAATCTGAAAGTTGTAATATTAGTTGAATAATCTCCTCAGTGGGCACGAGCACCACTTATTGGCCATTTTTTCCTAACAAGATAAATATTTTCATTTGTTAATTTCTTAAAGGACAGCATTGTCATAAGAGCAACTGAAAGAAAATGTGTGCAATAACTTTATAGAGGATGGGGTAACTCTTCTGGAGAAAATAAATAGTCTCTGTGACAGGTTATTGTAACAATTGCTTTCTATACTGTTGTGTCAGTCTTCAATAATTGTGTGATACTGCATTATTAATAATTCTTGTTATTATTTTGGGCTGCAAGTGCAGATATTGTCAGAATAGCCATTAGTTCCTGCAGTCTGAACAGAGGGTCAGTCACAGTGTGAGAGTGGCTAAATAACTAAAAGAAAGCTATAGTTTCTTTATCTTCCTCACCTGACTGTTGTATATGTCATACTTTTAATTCAGACACTTGCAGTTTTCATTCTTTGTACTTATAAGTGATTTAATTATTCCTATTTGTCTCAGTGCATTTGCCCTTTAACATGAGAGCGTCACTGATTAAATAAGCGGATGTAGATCCCTTACAAGGCATACTCTTCTTTTACTTTAATGATGGTTTAATTAGTAAATAGTCAGGAAAATAATAGCTTGATATAAAGTTGAAAGTACACAGGTGTGCACACAGAGTAAACAAACATCTCTTGATATCTAGCCAAAGTGTTAATGTTTCATAAATTGAACTTTTACACATAATAATAAATTGCCTATGATGTAGATGTCATTTTATAGCTGTACGTCAAAACATTCACAGTAAGTGCGATGGAAAGGAAAGTGAAGTCACATTATATAAAACGTCTAACACAGCAGTTTGACAGAGCACGTCACAGTCTCAGGTTAATACTATATTCATTTAAATATGAGTCATGATGAATCTTTGTATCCCAAACCATGCATGTCTGATGACAGTAGACATATCTGGACATTTAGACAATGCACACTGCATAGGTGTAGTTTCTGCGGTGGTGCAGCGGTAGCATTGTTGCCTCACAGCAAGAGGTTCTCCCATTCGATTCTCGGCTGGAGTGCGGGGAGTGCCTTCTGTGTGGAGTCTGCATGTCCTCCCCGTGGTTGGGTGGGCGTTCGAAAGACATACGTAAATGGGCGTGCCTTCGTTGAAGGTTGAACGTCGAGCTGGCACCTCGGTGTTCATGAAAATCTACTGCCAATCATTAGCGGACCAGAGTTCCGCTGTGGCGACCCCTAACCAGGAAAAGCCGAAAGGCAACAACAATACTGCATTGGTGTAGTTAGACCTAAAATTGCTTTAAGTAAGTAGCTAGGCAATGTACAGAGTAGCATAATTCCCACAGGACAGAAACCACTGACGCAGGAAAAAAAATTACCTGAGTAGAATATATGCTGGTTAGTTGTGAATTCATTTCAGGCAGGGACTGATGTAAAAAGAATTAAGGTTGTGTGGTGTAAATATTATCATAAATGTCCAGCTGCATCATCATCATCAATATCTTCAGAATCTTTATCTTGTCTAGAGGTAACAATCCTCTGAAAAACAGAAATATATGTTATTTTGAACTGTAGCAAACTATTTTAATGAGTGTTGGCTTCTTGACATCTTTAAGGATAGTACTTAGTTTTGTTACTATTTTCTAAATGGTACTAAAATTTCTCTAGAAATATGTTCTTGTAGGTAAAAAGATGAATTACTTTATAGCAGTCTTATTAAAATATGGCTACACTGACATTTATTTCATATTTTTATTTGTTATTCTATGTTTATTTCAGAATCGGGTATACATTTATGAGCCTTACTTACTGCCTATCACAAAAACTTGGCTGTTTCCAGATATCCCAAAAACTCATACAGTTTAGCTAGGTTAAAATAATGAAATCTCCTGGCTGTTTTGTTTGTTGAAGTACAGTATGGGCACACTAACAAGCTGATATGCCATGTGAAGACAAAAAAAAATATATATATATATATATATATATATAGAGAGAGAGAGAAAGAGATTCACCAGTAAACTTAACAATATCTGTACCATGCCTCATTCTTACATACATTTGCACATGCACACAAACTTATGGTTTATACTTCTCATCTGTCCAGATTTACATGCTTACACACAAACATATGGCTTTTACCTCTCAACTGTCCGATTTTCACCTTATATTTTGGCCTGTTCTTCATATAATTTTGGTTTTATGACAAATCATTGATAGATCACTGAGGACTGCAGTCTGCAAATAATGACAGACATTTGACTTTCAGATTTCATACCCTTCAGAAAATTAATGCTAAAGCAAAGCCTGTTATTCTGTATTCTATATGGTTACAATTCATTTGTTTTAGAAGTGATTTTTTTATGTCTTCTAACTGAACTGACTACTCTGCGATGAAGAAAACTCTCACTGATTGGAACTGCAACTCTAAGGACTACAAGTTTTGCAGGGGAAGGGTACAGAAAGCGTTCCCTTTCTGTTGGGTGCTGGTGCCTGGGTTTATAAATAAAATGATCTTTGCTCCCACACTGCCCTAGATTGTATTCATAACCAAGCCACTCCATTCACTCTGACTGAATGAGAGCTCCTAGGTTGTAATCCAGGCAGCATGAGGATGGAATAAAATAAAAGCATGGAGGTGTTTGTGTTATTTGCTTCCTCTCTGACCTTTCTTGATGGATACATGTTGGCTTTACTGCAGTTATTAAACTAAATAAGATATTAAAATGAAAATGCAACTCCCAGCATTACACTCTAGGTGACCACCTAGTTCAGCTGTCTTTAAGGTTGGCCTTCCCAAGGACTGGGGCACATAGTTTCACAGTCTGAGCATGTGCCCCAGTGAAGCATCACCAATGGTTATGATTTATACAGACTTTTGAATGCAGACATAATGAAACAGATGAGGTGGCCATAACTTGTTGTTACAATTTAAATTGTACTTTTTTAATATCTAACTTGCTATACACCAGGGCAGAAGTGCACTATAATACATCTAATATTTGGACATGCATGCGTGCTGTCAGAATTCTAAAATATGTGATGGAAGTAATTTTACGCTGCAAAATAATTAATATAAAGTGTGAAATGGTTATCATGTATAACTCTAGTGTTGATTGGAAGCATTCCCTTGCTCAGTTCTCCTCCTCTGCTGTTCAGCTGTTTGGCTCTGCCAGGTAACTTCTGTCAGTAACATAAATATAAAATCTCTGGCACAGAATATTTTTGACTGGATATTAACATTTCCTTCTAGTATATTAACAAATGCAGAGGTTAGCTATGGTTGCCAGCTTTAATAACTGTCTCTCACTCTTTTGTCATCTGTGGTTAAAGCAGGTACATAAAACACACAGATTTCATTACTGTAAAGATTTAAAGACCTTTATTCCATGTCTCTTCATACAAGTCCTCCAAAACATAAATTTGGCACTACTGTGTCATCTTGACCTGGACTTTGCACTGCAGAAGTTTGATGTTAATCTTTCTTGCTCTTGTAAAAATGTCTAAAGGTGTGATGCTACCATATAATCAAATGTAAAAATCAACACTTGATCACATCTTGGATAAAAGCTTTTATGACTCAGAGACATCAGCTGTGAAAATGCATCATGAAAGCAGATCACAGGCATCTCTTGTCATTTTCAGGCATGCTACTACTAAGGAAAAGCAGACATTTCCCTTAATAAAAAAGAGACTATTTCCTGTCACAGCAAAGGCTGTATCCTAACAAACATAAATTCTTATTTGTGGCCATTAAAATGTACTCATTTCTGCAAAGCTTTGAAATTCAAGCAATACATTCCCCTTTCTCACCCATTTTATTTTTCAAACTCAGCCAATACTCTCATATAAAAAAACGGATCTTAATCTATCATTTCTGATCCTGTCTGCCACACCAAAAATAACATTTAAGCCCATATCTTCCACTGTGATGTGGAAACCCCTTTTTAAACTCACTCATAGATCTACCTTATCAGATGGATTTCTGCCAGAGTATATGAAAGTAGCTGTATCTGCCCTTGCCTTTCCTATAACTCTGACAACTGATTATTCACTAATGTGAAAATTGCCTTGTACCAATCAGTTGGGTAAAAAATTCTGACATAGGGCTAGATCCTCAGCTGCTCCTAGCTTTTACCGCCAGTAGAGCTCCTCCCTCCACTGTGAATGCAGTTGAAAAATCTATTTGTACTTAGCTACTCTAGCACTTATATTACCGAATACTTTGGATTCTAAGCATATTTTTCTAGCTCAGCTTTGGGACTGAGGCTGATCTACTTGTTGTTAAGAGCATCTGTAATTCCAGCCTCAGCCTTAATGAAATCAACTGATTTTTATTCCTTGGTCTGAAAAACACACTTGAGACCGTCAGCTATCACTTTTTTTTTTAAACTGAAATTGTGGGCAGCCTCCCATAGCTACAAAGTGGTTTTCTAGTTTCTGGAAGTAGAGCCATGTTTGTCATATAGGAAGATATTATTTCAATGCCCTCTGCAGTTTTCTTAGGTGTTCCCAATGGCTTAGAGCCCTTTCAGTTTGCTTTATACTATATTAGTGAACAGCATGTCAGAGCACTGTGATGATGCCTGTTCAGTGCAGCATGACGGTGATTCACCCTGCTGCACTCTGCTGCTGGGATTATCCAATCGCGTAGTGAAGTGTAAATGCATTCTGACTTGGCACACTTCTGACTAACAGTCTCTGCAGTACGTCTGAATGTGGATACATCTAAATCTGTGTTCTTGTCAGGAAAAGAACCACACCCTTGTAATATTTATTCGTTTTAAATTACTGTCTTAAATATCACTAAAATGGTGGTAGTCAGATTGTTACAGGTAATATGGCTCTAAAAGTTTGTTCTACATGTCCAGTCTGCTATCTTAAGGAATAACAGAACAGACACACTTGTCTGTGGCCATTCTTCTTGGGCTCGTGACTGTGTCAGTTTCAATGAATTAAACTGTCTTAAGTATAAACAGCATTTCCACATATTCTCTCTTATTGCTGTTCATAAACTTCTCTGTCCTCTAAAATGCCATTCTCTTTCTTCAGTCAAGATTTGCTACATACTACTAGCCTTCAGTCTTAGGTCCTGTAGTGTTAATCGTTTTATTTTTTAATGTACTTAATTTTGCCCCTGAGCATTGCTCTGACCATTGCTGTATCCACGAGATCACTTTTCTTCTGGGCCAGTGTGTCCAGATTGTCCTTCAGGACTGGGTCTGCTCATGATATGGGGCTGGGCAGTTATGAACAGAAACTTCTTTTTTGAATTTTGTTGATTTTTTTTTTTCTTATGTGTCCTTAACTCCTTACTCTGCTGGCCTGGCATGAACACCAGCAAAGTAGGGCCCACAATGTCTGTGCCAGTCCTAGGTAAATTGCCAGATACGCAACATTGCTTTACGCACCCTGTTGCAGTAACCTGATATTTACCAGGGTTGCACTTTTATAATGAAGAGGAGCAGACCACCTCTGTGCCTCCAAGATGTGTGGGCCAGCAGTGATCCCTCACTCTCACCCGCTAGGCTGGCTACTCTATTAATGAGATCATTACTCGAACCAGGGTTGTCTGAGTGATAGGGCTTTATCCCCTCTATCAGAGAGTTAGCTTCTTCAATGGTAATCATTTTTTCATATACCAAGCATAGTAGATAAGGAGAATCATCCATCTTTAAGATTGCTAATAAATTAGAGGATACATTTCTTATAGCTGTTTGAAAAGTCCCTAATAAGACTACTTTGAGGCAAGTTCTTAGAAAGCAATATACTCTGAATGGAATCTGAACTGTGGTGTGACTGGATTACTTTATTATAGCATGAGACCTTGATACTGTTTTGGTCAACCCTGTCTGATTTTGCAAATGTCAGCTACATTCTTATGTATCACCATTCTTACATCCTGTTCATGGTTTTCCATGTTATTGAATGATTATGTGCAGTATCTAACTGTCCTCCCTGATTCTCTATTACCATCATATATTCCCCTTTGTGCTGCCATCTATCTTTTTGTTTGCAACCTTTTATTTTTCTTCCCATTTCTATGTTAAAAACAAATCCAGCAAACAAACAGAAATGTAACAATATTTCTGATGCCTGTCTTGAACCTATTTAAAATCCTATACTCCCAACAGACAGCAATCTAAATTCAGAAAGTGTCATATACAAAGCTACAGCTGAGTTTGTCCCTTTCTCACAAGCCATGTTTTCCACTCCTTTCCCCAACATGGAAATACTGCCAAGTGATGCAGTTCTCCCATTGCACTTTCATATATAATATATGGACTGGCATGCCTAAATTTAGTTAACCAATTGAAATGTCAGACTTAGTTTGCTGAGTCCCAAAATGTGTAGACAAAGACTGAAAACTCAGACTTTGATATAGTAAGTCTGAGATTCCAATTTCTCAGATTATTTCCTTTTCTCTAAGGTATGGCAATCTAAGAGTTGATATATGTATATATATATAAGTTTATCAGGGATATGGGGGACTTGATACCCACATTGGGAGAGTGCAGGGGTCTTGCCCCTAGACAAAAATCAGGTGTAACGGAGAACAATGATGTTCGATATGCATTTTTTTCTGTATTTTCAATCTCTTTTTGCAATGTTTTAAACCTTGGTGATTGAGTTCTGATATTTAAATAGGGATTCCTGGATTTATATATTTGTGCCAGGGTAAATAAACATTTGCTAACATGTCTCTGGCTGTTATACCCTTGCATTCTTAATGATTACAAACTAGAAAATTGTTTAACAACACAGATGGCTCACAAATGAGGGGTGCTTGCCTGAACCTCCAGTTTTTTTTTGTGGTTACTTTTTTGGCGTGAAGGAGAATAACCATTAATAATAAAAGTTTTCCTATGTAGTCCAAACCTCTGCTTCTGGGAAACCCAGAAAATACACTGTAACAGTCAACTGAATGCTCTGTGGACAATGGTCCGATAGTGTCATCTTCATATTAGTTTTGTACACATCTAATCTTTCACTGACCCCAAAAATGTGAAGCTGTGTAAACCTTTAGCAATCCTCTGAGTCATTCAGTTGCATATGTTGTAACTTGTTGGTTGTGTAAAAATAACAGTGTTGTCATTTTCAACCAAACATCTTGAACTTATGAGAAGTTGTAACAATTTTTCAGGGTCTGAAATCCTACACATCATTGCTGCTGAGTTAACTGAATCCTCTAAAGCCAGTGCCACCTAATTTCAACTTGTTTCCTCACCTCACATTGTACTCCAAGCAACTGCATATGTAACAGCTAACTAGTCTTTTAGATTGCCAGTCTTGCTGCCTAAGAGTCTGCAGAATCCTTCTAAACTGTGGTAACAAGGCAATCTGGGAAAGCCCCCTCTGGATTCTCAAGAAAATTCCAGTCTAATCTCTATAGAAGGTATAGCCTGTTTTCACCAAATGAAAATGTTGTTGGAAACTATTGACAGGTATAATTGCAAACCTTCATGCAACTGATGACATAACTGAATTTAGGGGTACCATATCCATTTTACCAGCTGCATATTCCCTGCCTTCCAAGTAACACAATAAGAATGGTAGTCACTGTTTCTAACCTTGAGTAAAGGCTCAGTGCCTAAATTGTCCAGCTAAATCTTCCCACAGTTGCTGCAATACTGAAGGATTTGTAATATGTTCTTCTGCAAGATGCCTCCTTGTACCTTTGCACTTTGCAATCACTCTAAGCATTCATCAGTAATTTCCATTAGGGCTGCATTTGGAATAATTTCTTCTCCAAAATGGTGCCAAAGGCCTTTGTACTCTGCATTCAGTCTAAGCCTTTCCCAGCTTCACTAGGGATCTGAAATATTGGCATGCTATACAATCACATCCTTCAGCTGAGCTATTCTCCAGGAAAAACAAAAGTCTGTGACAGCTTGGCCCCACTATATGTAGCCATAGTCAGTAGAGTCAAAACACCCTTGGCTGTTCTCCCTCTCTAACTAAATCAAAGGATCAGTCCTTTTACAGCAATTGCTGGATGTAATCTACATTTCATTCTTAAAAAGGGTAAGTGAGAAAGTGAAGTGCTGAAATGCATTTTCTTACAGAAAGAGATAGAAGTCAAAGTAAGGGAAGCATAATGTGACATGATTGTAATCAGTACTTCAAACCTTTGTACCAGGTAATATATCTCCTGTGAAATAAATATTCTGTCTGTTGTTGAAAATATGGAAATGTTTCATGAGGTAAAATGTATAAACATGAACTCTGACATTTACATGAAAGACCACATAAACTAACTCCCACCAAAGAGCAATATTTTGTAAGCAAATACCCATTATGGGAAGTGTAAGAGCTCTCGGACCCCACTAGATAGCCTTTGGCCTAGTTATCCCCTTACAGTCTTCAACAAACATCACTGTCCCTTCAAAGAACTGCTCTAACTGCACCATCATCTCTCTAAATTGTAAAAATGATATTTCAAGAGATTGATATACACTAGCCAACATCTTTTGAATTTCCCCATCTTTTCTTTTATCATCTGCTAGTCCACAAATTAAAATATCACTGCTGGGTTTATAGCTACTCCCTGGTTTCTGTCCCTTTTCATAGATGCAGAGAATTCATTTTCAAACTCCTGCTTTACTAGTTTGCTTTTCACTTCCATTAAGAAGCATGTTTCCTGCAAACATATCATATGAAGATAAAAGCTCTTCAAGTAGTAGAACATCCTGACTCTTTTCACTGGATTCTCCAGCCCATTAATGCTCCAAAAAATTAACCTAACTGAATTATATACTACTGCTGCTACAAACCCATTCAGCAATTGTGTCCATCCAGTAGCAGCTTTCATCCATGCTCTCAGCAAATAATGTGACATTGTTCCCCTGTACCCACTTCTTCACACCTGCCTATATGGACTACAGATAAGTGCACCACCCTGGAATACGCTGCAGTATCTTTTCACCTCAATACATCCCCTCTAATAACCCATTCATACCAGCATCTTTAACTACTAACTTAAACAATCCTCAATACATTTGTAGAGAAACAAACAGCAAAGCTATTTGCATCAACACGTTGTGCAATGTATAAAATTAAATTTAACAGCCTCTTCCTAAAATTATTTTGGTTTCTTTTCCAAGGCACAACTCAGTCTTCGATAGACTTGAATCTTAGGATATCCATCACATCTCATAGCCCAAGTGTTGACAACAGAGAACAGCATGACCATTCACCTATCAGGCCCCCCAAATGAAAGCTGTGTAGCACTTGAAAGATTCAGAAGAAATCTCTTAACAACATTAATATATTTTCTAAACATAATAAGGGCTGTTAATTACTTGTTGAACATTTTTCTTCTTATCAGCCTAGTACTTACTCTACCGATCTTCATATTAAGCCCTCTAAAGCATAGTTTCCACTCCTCCTTTGACATGGACATGGAATTCCTGCATCTATTCTTATTTCGTGATCAAATTAAACTGTATGGTAGCATGCATTCTCCCAAATACCTTTCCAGTTCTTCAAGCTGCATGTTAAATAGAGAAGTCAACAGACTTATGCAGTTTTCCTAAGTCTTAAGGATACTCAGTTATGTTTTTTTTTTCTTGGAGTCATCTGCAGAGCTTTTAACAGTATAATAATTGCCACCATCATTGTCTTACTTAACTGAAAAAGAAAAGTGGTGACTCCTATACTTGTTGCAGTTCAGCCATCTGTCTGCCTTCACCAAATGAGTCCTATTTCCCAGGTCAGTAACAGTCCAGAAAGTAATCAAGTATGGTGCCATACAAAAACACTGTGCTTTATCTTCAGTCTAATAAATAACTGTGATTCAAGTAGTTGTAAGGCACACAAATATAAAGTTCCATGAGTCATTCTCACTGGTAATACCATTCTCTGTCTTTACTGCTTCTGTAACTTTCACTAAAATGTTGGAAATGGATCTGGTTCATCCACCTGCCACTAAGACTCCTGCCTCGCTTCCTGCAGTACATCAGCACTTTTTTGGTCTGCTTTAAAATGACTGAATGCTAATACATTTTTACATCCTACATTGTATCTCCACCTCTCACATAAATTTTCATTTATTCTGGTTGGCGAAAACATAATAAAATAAGTCATATATACCAATTTGAATGAAGTTTCCTTGTCCTACACTTCTTTTTTTTTGTTTGTTCTGTCCCATCTGTTTGTTGGTCATCAGTTCCCTCCTAGCCAGTTAGCCCATTTGTTCCACATTACTGGGGCAAGGGCCAACTCAAAGGATGATGTCACAATATGAGCAAAAAATAATTGGCTAAGTTGTTGGTGTCATTCAAAGATGGGCCAATATTTGTCAGCCTGGAAAGATATGATCAACAGGCCATGCTGCTTCACCAGAGAGGTCAGCATCTGTCCTCTCTAGGGTTTTGACTATTGGCAAAGACATTGTCTATGGCCATAGTGCCCTTTTTTAGGCAATGCCAACTTGGTAAACCTACCAACATAGCGACGCAAGGAAAAGAAAATATGAAGGTGCTACTGACAAATGCTAGAAGCCTAAACAAGAAACTCCACCCCCTACAAGTCTTCTTCACCAGGGAGGATGAAGACATCTCTGTGGTAACTGAGACATGGTTTAAAAACTTTGAGAGCACTCCAGCTGTGCAGGGCTTTAACACATTCTATAGTTTTAGTCCGTCTACTGTGCAGGAAGGGAAAAATGTGGAAGTGTCTCAATCTTAATCCAGAAGAGACTCATATCAAGGATGGTAAAGCAGCATGAGGCACTAGAGTTTCTTTTTGCCCAAATAACCATCAGAAAGGTCCCACAGTATATATTAACTTATTATAGAACTCTATCTATAACCCAAGAAAGCCACAATGTCTATCTATAGGAAATGGATTCACTCAATATTAAACCGACTGCCATTTTTCTAAGTGATCTAAACTATCCAGATATAGACTGTGAAACCTACAGAACCACTAGTACACAAGCACAGAGATTCCTGGCCTGTGTCAATACGAATGCCTAGAACAATTAGTCAGAGTACCCACTGGGGGAATAACATCTTGGATCTTGTCCTTACTAATATGGGGCATCTTGCATTATCCCTTGCATATCTCCATCACATGTTACATCTAACCATAAACCCATCTCCTTCAAAACAAACTGAAATGAGAAGCTACTTCCACCCAAGGTACCTTTAGAACTGTCTCTAAGACAAACTACCTGCTCCTAAGTTCATAAACTGGCAATCTGTAAATCCTCATCATACCCATTTAACTCTACTTAATATGCAGAAATATAAACCAACACACTCTTCCAACATGGAAACAGCTGCATAGATGCATCTGTACCCTGTAAAAACAATTACAGGGCAGACCTCAGAAACACCCCCCTTGGTTGAACCATAATATCAGCAAGTTTTAAAATAAAGGAAAGGGAATTTTGACTAAAAGTAAGAAGAGTAATTCCCAGAATGATAGGTTCATAGGTTCATGGGTAGGTACTAGGCTATCGGCCCAAGGGCCTAAGTAAGCCTAGCCAATAAGGTTCCCTGGCTTACACCACCAAAGGAAGTTAATTTCCTGTGCCCCTGTCAAGCAGAGCCACAGAAGAGATCCCCGGGGTGTATTTCCTATTTCCCATCCACTCATCAAGATTTTTCTTGAAGAGTGCTAATGAGGAATTTTGCTTCACATAGATGGGTAGCTTGTTCCAGAGTATAGGAAGTCTCTGGGACAGGAATTTATCCCTCCAGCATGTCCTGTTTATTGTGGTAACAAGGTTTAGGTCCCTAGAGCATGTAGCTCAGAGGGATTGGGATTTCTTTATGTTCAACAGCTCTGGTTTGACATAGCTTTATATGTTAGGTAGAGATCTCCTCAGAGTAGGTGATATGCTACAGAGTAAAGCTGGAGTTTTTTGAGACGGTCAGTGTAGGGCATCTGTTTGAGGCCAGCAATCCTCTTTGTGAGGTACTTCTGTGGCCTTTCCAGTTGCTGCAGATGTCTTGTGAGTTACATTCCAAAAGGGGCGTTGTACTCTATAATGGGTCTAATGAGTGCCAAGTAGAGGGGAACAATGACCTCTTTTTTTCTGGATGAGATCCCTTTTGTGATGAGGTGTGCCACATAGAAGGATTTCCTGACTACTACTGTGGCAATGTGATTATCAAAGGAGAGACTACTGTCCACCTTGGTCCCAAGGTCTCTTATCACACATTCAGCATTAAGTAGACTGCCGTTTATGTGGTAGTTCATGGGTACAGAGTTTTACCAAAGGGAATGACAATGCAATTTTTGCCACTGAGCTTGAGGCCATGCCTCTGACACCAGGCATCTGTCTCAGTGAGGCCCTTCTGTAGGATGCCCACATCATTTGGGGACTCGACTATGGCTCGTAGTTTGCAGTCATCTGCAAACTGCGTTAGCCAGAGACCTTCTGTGTTAGCCTGTACTTCAGAGAAGTAGATACCAAACAGGAGAGGTCCCAGGACTGAACCCTGTGCTACTCCACTTGTCACTGGTTTGAATTCATATTTGGAGTCTGCAACTTTTACAGTGTGAGTTCCGTCAGTGAGCCAGCTGGCAACCCATCTTGTGACGTAGGGATTTATATCTAGTTTAGTGAGTTTAGCTATAATTCCAGAATGGGGAAATGGTGTCAAAAGCCTTGGCAAGGTCAAGATAGGCTGTGTGAACCAAATTACCCTCATCTACAGCTTTGGTGACTGCCTCAAAGAAGTCTATCAGATTCAGAAGGCATGATCTCCCTTTCACAAACTGACTCTGACTCTTTGTTTATGAGTTCCATGATGATATGTTCCATGGCCTTGCAGACCAGGCTCGTCAGGCTAATAGGGCGATAGTTCCCAGAATCAGTGGTGGCTCCCCCTTTGTGGAGTGGGATAACTGTTGCTGTGCACCATTCAGTGGGCACAAAGCCTGACGTGACACTATGATTGAACATGGTGCTTAGGTGGGGAGCGCCATTATTACTGAAATAACTCAGAAGCTTAATAAAATCCAAACAAAGCCAAATTTGAGGCTAAACTAGCCACTCAAGCCAAAGACAATTGCAAGGACTTTTTAGGTTATATTCATTGTTTCAGACACACAAAGCCTCAATGTGAGGAGCTGATTATGGACAATATTACCTATACTGAGGCTTAAGATATAGGTTCATGGGTTCATAGGTAGATACTAGGCTATCTGCCCTAGGGCATTTATAAGCCTAGCCAGAGTGTATTTGGCTTCCACCTCCCTATTAGATTAGCCTACTGTGCCTCTGTAAAGTAGGTCACAGAAGGTACCCTTTTAAGATTAGTTTACTGTGCCTCTGTCTAGCAGGGACACAGGAGAGATCCCAGGGGTGAATTTGCAATTTCCCATCCACGCGTCCAAATTTCGCTTGAAGAGGTTCAGCGAGGGGCTATGTCTAACATGAATTGGGATTCTATTCCAGAGTGAGAGGAGCCTCTGGGAAATGAATCTGTCCCTCCAGCATGTCCTATTTATTTTTGTGCTGAGGTTTAGGTCTCTGGAGCATGTAGCTCTAAGGGACTTGGATTTTTTGAGGTGGAGCATGTCCATTAATTCTGGGTTTGACATGGCTTTGTACGTCAGGCATTGATCGCCTCTGAGTAGGCGGTAAGCAACTGAGTAGAGCTGGAGTTTCTCTAGTCGAGCTGCATAGGACATCTGTTTGTAGCCCATGATCCTCTTGGTGAGGTACTTTTGGGGTCTGTCCAGTTGCTGCAGTTGTCGGGTAAGGTACAGCCCAAAAGGGGCATTGTATTCAATTATGGGCCTGATGAGTGATGAGTAGAGGGGCACAATGACCTCTCTTGATATAGATGCAAACCCTTTCGTGATAAGGTGGGCTATATAGAAGGTCTTTCTAACCATATAGTGAACCTACTGGCCAATAAATTCAGCTCAAATATTACCTCCCTCTTACCTCCACTGTCCCACAAAATATACCTAAAACCAACTCACCTCCAGCTATCACACAAGACCAGTTCCTGAAAACACTATCAAAAGCAAAAAATACTGCATTGATGGACTATGACAATATCCCTGGATGCATCTTATATAGCATGAAGCATGATTTAGTCACATCCCTAACAACACTGTTCAATCTCAGCCTTCATACAGGTTTTGTACCAAACAAATGGAGAACAGCTGCAGTCATTCCTTTTATAAGGAAGGACCTCCCACAGACACAGGCAGTTATCTGACCAGACTCATATGAAAAGCCATGGGAATACCTATCATGGAACTAATGAAATAGGACATAAGGAACCTACAAACAGTGGATCCATCTCAGTTTGAAATCATCAAGGGCAAGTCATGCTTGCTCAACCTTGTGGATGTTTTTGAAAGGTCACCAAGGCAATGGATTAGGTAAAATGGTACATACCACATACATCAACCTGGCAAAAGCTTTTGTCACAATCCCCCACTCAGATATAGTAGAAAAGCTAAATAAATTGAAAACAACCCCCTATGTCACTCATTGGATTACCCATTGGCTCACAGATATGACACAGGAGATCAATATAGGGAACTCTACCTCCACAAAAAGACCAGTCACCAGTGCAGACTCCAGAGTTTGGTGCTAGAATCTCTCCTGTTTGGCATATACTTCTTTGAAGTAAAAGCAAGTACTTTGCAGATGCTGGCAATCAAGCAGCAGTCAATGAATTCACAAATGACTTAGATATCCTGTGGGAAGGTTTGCCATAAATAAATAATTGTCAGAATCATGGCCTGAAACTAAAAAAAAGGCATTATCCTATTTTGGGAAGTCATCTACCCCAAGGAATTACCACATTGACAATATATCCCTGAGAGATGACCCGGTTGTTCAAAATATTGGAACTTATGTGGACAGTAACCTAACTTTTAACCAACATGTGTTCACTATTATAAAAAAGTCCATCTGTATTGCACAGCTTATAAATAAAAGGGATTCCACCTAGATCTAGAGATGTCATGTGCCCCCCTACTCAGCTCTTATTAGGCTAGTCATTGAATATAACAGTCCCTTTGGTATGTATCTGTCCAGATACATACAATGACCACAGAGATATCTTACTTAAAGCATACAAGGCCTAAACAACATGTCCTACATGGACTGACTGAAAGCCATGTTATTATATATAGTATCCTACAGACTGCTAAGAGATAACCTGTGTCTAACATACAAGGTATCTTCAGCGCCAGTATTGATGGACTTACTGTACACCAGCAAGTCAAATGCCATCAGAAATATTCAGTCCAGGGATCTAAACCTCTTCTCCAAAGTCAGCAGAACAGTTTTTAAGGATGAGCATATATTGCAGAGGATACCATTGCTGTGGAACAGACTCCTCATCCACAGAAAACAAAGCTCATAGCTGTCCATATTCAACAGCAACTTATTTCTATGGATGGGTAATATAAAATTTACCTCAGAACTGACTCCTGTACTACTAATGGAAAGAGACAGCTCCTAAATGCCTTATCCCATGCATGAATCCTCTCAAATTATCTGTGGTATGATCCCCATTATTCACACCGGAGATAATATATTATTATCCACCATGGAATTTGTAAGGCCAATCTAACACCAAACAGGACAGATTAGTTCAAACACCAAAAAAAAAAATATTGGGTAGGCTTAAAATGCCCCACAAGTGCAGCTAGCCTAGTACTTAGCTATGAACCTATCAACATGTAAATATAGATATATTAATTAAAACAAAGACAAAAAATGTGATGTCTAACAAATATATTCTGACTTGTACTTGCTTAGAAAAAGGAGGGAGGAGACATGATAGAGACATGATAGACATACTCAGATACTGGAAAATAGTGAAGTTCTGAAAGGAAAAATATTCAGAAGAAATAGTACTCAAATAAATCAGCATCAGTTGTGTTGAAATATTTCTTTAATAAGAGAGTAGTATATACTTGGAAAAGCTTATACAAAGATGGAAGATTCAGCATCAGTGAAACAATTCATGTTGGCCTGCCACATAAACTAGCATAGAAGTCAAGAATTATGCTGACAGAAATTGAAAAGGACAATGAGAAGCCTTTTATAGATATGCAGATAAATGGCAGAGTAGGCTGACTGAATTAGTCTTTATCTGTCATTGTTTTGTATGCAGCTATGTCTTTAACTCAGTGAATATTTAAATATTAAATTTCTTCTCTGTCATTTTTAAAACATGTGATTCTTTTTCTGGTGACTCATACTTTACCTAAGGATTCTCAGACAGGTGTTGCACATGATATCAAGCAACCTTTTATATCTGTAAATCTCTAAAAAAAGGATTTTTTTAATCAAGATAGCTTCTTGACAGGACATCCATGATGGCTGTACATTGAGTAACAACTTAATTTCAGCTCTCCCAGTGTGAAAACAGAAACTCAGAAGAGAGGGCCATTAAACTGGTATTTTTGGTAAATGTCAGTAACTGGCTAGTAAGTCTACTGCCTGGATGCTAGCAAAAAAAAAATCAGAGAAACTGAAAGAAAAATCAATCACAAAAGGTGAGGAAAAAAACACTGACTGAGAAGAATTGTGCAGCTGTTCAGCAAAAAGCAGTGCAAGATCCAGCTTTGGTGCAAGACATGGCCTCCAGTAACCTAGAGGAAAAAAATAAGTCAAATGTACTCAGAGCTGATTAAAATAAATAAAACACTGATGGACTATATCAGCTCAAATAACAAAAGACTGAAAAAACAGAAGAAACTATAAAGAGATATTCAGATCAGGTGATAAAACTATAAAATCAGAGGTCAAAATGAAGAAAATGCTGACTGGATATGAAACTGTTCAAGAAGACATGTTTCAAAAATAATATAATTAGAGGACAAAGCACACAAGGAAAACCTGAAATTTATTTTGTACCAGAGAAGCTGAAAGGAACAGAATGTATTAATTTTGTGAAAGCACACATAAGCAACTGGACTGCTATTCCACAGCAGGAGTTGTTAATTGAAAGGGCACATTGTGTGTATGCTCCAAACCTGGCCATAAGAAAGCAACCTAAACCTTTAATAGTAAAGATGCAGTCCTACCAGCAGAAGGAGTTTGCTCTGACAAAAGTGTGGCAAAAGGACAAAGTACTAAAAGTGAGACACAGTAGAGTGTTAGTGGAAAATTATTGCTAACTATACACCAGGCAGAAGAAGTGTAAATTTATTCTAGTCAGGGAATGTTGAGAAGCAGGAGTGAAATTCAAACTGCTGTACCCAGCTATCTTCAGATTATTCTTTCCTGGAGGGACAAAATATTTTTTGATATAGAGCATGCTAAGGAGGAAATACAAAAGTTTGTCCAACAGAAAGTGAGCTGTGAAACAACAGATTCTGCTTCTTGTTCTTCTGGATATAAAGACCACAAAGAGACTGTGCCAGTGAAACATTTTCCAATGTTTCACTAGAAAATGCTTCAGAGACAGAAAAAAGCACAAGAGTTTATTAGAAGAACTGAACATATGTTGGAAATGAAGCAGACACTGGATTTGGGAGACAGAGATAGATAGAGAACAGAGATAAACAGGAATAAGACTAGCAACTCAAAAATCAACAAATAAATGTGGGACTACAAAGCAATAATTATATTTGCAAAACATGACAGAACAAGAAAAGCTGGAAATATTAGACTTTTTGACTTTATTTAACGTGTAGGGGACTGTAAAACATATGCCCTACTTCATGTCATTAATGTTTGAAAGAACACTTAGGAGACAGGAAGAGGGTGGAGAGAGTTAACTGTACATAAAAAATGTTCTTAACAGTAGTATTTTCATAGTAAATGATGTAATCAATATGCTGTAAAGTAAAGTTTTCTCAGTTATTTTCAAGTGTAACGGAGATGCTAAAGTAAGCAGGTGCCCCTGCTTTTTTCCTTCTTTTCTCTTTCTCTTTGTTCTGTTTTAAGAAATGTAGGCACTACCATGTAAAAAAGAACTACAAACAACCACCAGGCTCCAATGCAGGAACTCACCCAAACAGAATTCAGAAGAAATGTCTGGTCAAAAGAGTATGATACAAGAAAATTAGATTTTTTTCTCATTCTTGCAAAGGGGAATGACTAAATTAAGGCCCTTGGCTTGATCTATTGACAAGTTTTAAGAGAAAACAAATAAATAAAAAAGAACATTGAATATAATAAATCTTTCCTCTAGCAAATAAGGAAATAAATGCTAGTAGAATCAGCTCTCTATCTGGGTCTTTTTTCTCCATGGAGACAATCTGATTAAGAGCAATAAAACAGAATATTTCTTTGTTTCGATGGCTAGGAAATAATGATTTTTTGAAAGCATTCAAGTGTTTTCCCAATCTGGAAGAGCAATAAATATAAGACAAAACCAGACAGGACAGGGTGTACCATGTGTCTTATCTTGGGTAACCTTCCTTTTAGGTTACCCCAAGTCTATGTGTGTGGCTGTCAGTTTGGGACAATTATTCCTATTAGGAGGGTAAAAATTCAATATTTGAAAATGTATACAGTTTGGTGTATCAGTATTCAATTAATAGGTTTTAGGGTTGTATTTATTTTTCTGTTTGATGGCTTTCAATAAAACAAAAAAGTTTTGTAACCTGAGACATAGGCTGAAATGGATATTACAAGAATGACTGCCAAATATTAGTGTGCGCATGTAACAGAAAAGATGAAACTAGATACTTAACAAAAAAGCTGTTACAAATGAAATGTGGGAATAATTTTTTAACATAATGATTTCTGTATTATCTTTAAATGTTAATGGTCTCATATATATATATATATATATATATATATATATATATATATATATATATATATATATATATAAGAAAAAAGTAGTGAACTATATTAAAAATGTAGAGTGCAAAAAGCTATGCTACAGGAGACACATTTGGAAAGAACTGAGCATGTGAATTTGATAAAGAAAGGTTTTCAGGATGGTTATTTAGCAGAATACATGGGACAAAGGAAAAGAGACGTACTTATATTAATTGCAAGAGGCGCTCCAATAGTGATAGAAGAGGATAAAAAAGATAATAATGTTAGATTTGTACTACTAATGGGCTACTGGCAAGGCAGGAGGATTACACTGGCATGTATTTATATTCAACTAAAACTGCTATAATGGAGCTTAAGAAAATTCCGGTAGAAATATTCCGTTTTCAGCAGGGAATATTACCTATAGGTGTGGAGTGGAATTTAATTTGCAGCAGTGAAGATCTATCTGGGGGACCTAGAAATGAAAATATAGCAAAAGATGGTAGATTTTTGAAGACATTTATGAAGATATTTGGCATGGAAGATGTGAATTCAGTAGTAGGAGTTCAGAGAGAATTTACATATTATTCCCCAAGATACAAACACTGTGCCAGGCTAGACTGAACTTACATTTCATAGGAACATGTGCATTTATTTGAAAGTTTTGATACTTATCCAATAACTATTTCAGATCGCGAGCCTATAATAACTACAATAAAAACACAGGGTAATAAAATAAAAATGAGACACTAGTGCTTTCCCACCTATCTGTTGAAAAGAGAGGAATTTAAGGAATGGGAAGTGGAAATTATTCAGGAGTTATTAGAGAAGATAGAAATTTCTTCTGAAAATTTAGCTAGTGAGTGGGATAAAATTAAAGTGGGGCTTAAAAATAGAGTAAAAATAAAAGAAAGAGATATATGATTAAGAAGTAACAAGAATTAATTAGAAGGACTGACAAATGTTAAAGTATTTTAAAATAGGGATAATCTCAGTGAACAAGAAGAGTATCGATTGCAGAATGCTAAACAGAAAATAAGGGATTACCTTGAAAATATGCATGAGTTTAGAAAGATTGCTGTTAAGCAACTGTTTTTTGATAATAACCCCAGAGCACAAAAACTTTTAGCACAATGTCTCAGGCAACAGAAAGTAGAAAGGGTTGTTGCCAAGCTTAGGGAGCCTATAACAAGGAAGATAACAAGAGATCCTATGGAGATAACTCAAAATAATTTGGAATGTTATGAGAGCCTGTATAAAGCAGAGAAATATGGATATCAATAAAAGTACTAATGTAATGTTTATGGAAGAATTAAATATGCCAAGCTTAGAGGTAGATGAGGCTCAATTGCTAACAGTTAGGGTAGGAGGAGATAAGATAAAAATGGTAATGTATAACCAATCCATAAAAAAATCCCCTGGAATAGATGGTATTCCTGTTGATGTTTAGAAGCTAGGAGGGAAAAAATGATAAAGATCTTGAAGATTTTCTTTAACAGTATTTTAAGAGAAGGAGAAACACAGACATCATGTAAGAAAGCAGTGATGGCTGTAATACCTAAATAGGGTAAAGACCCATCAGATCCAGCTATATACAGGCATATTTCAATCCTAAACCATAATTATAAAGTGTTTATGTCCATAATGGCTAAAAGAATGGTAAAAGTGATGCCAAAATTGATAGAGATGGATCAATGTGGTTTTGTGGAGGGGAGGCAAACATCTGACAACATTAACAGAACATTGATGATCCAGAGGTAAGGAGAATGTAAGACAATACCACTGTTGTTGGTGGGTCTTGATGCAGAAAAAGCATTTGACAGAATAATCTAGGAGTTTATGATAAGGGCAATGAAAGTATTTGCATTCCCTGATAAAATTATATGGTTGATTAGGAGGATACATAAAGGATCAAAGACAAAAATTAAAGTGGGTGGGTTTCTTTGATAATTTCTGGTTGAACAGAGGCACTAGGCAGGCTTGTCCTCTTTCCTCTTTGTTATTTCCATTGTATTTAGAACCATAGGCAAAGAAAATTCAAGGATGTAATTGGTATGATAGTCAAGAAGAGCTGACTCTATTTGCAGATGATACTATTTTATACCTAATAAAAATAAAAAAGGACATCTGAATGTTGTGGAACATTCTGAGGCAGTTTCAAATCTGTTTGAGATACATAATTAATTTAGCTAAAACAAAGACAGTAGCTGTAAACTATGTACCCACACATGAATTGTTTCAGCAATATCCATAATTATAGGGACACCATAAAATGAAGTACTTAGGAGTATGGATTAAAAAGGATTCTGGTGTTACAGCTAAGGATATGTGAGAAGAGACTAAACAAAAGATAATACAAAAACTGAGAAATTGGAAGCTCTGTTATATGGACATGGATAGCAATATACAAGCAGTTAAATGTTTTCAGTCCCTTTAGTTTTATACATAGATGAGGCATATTTTATGAACAAGAGGAGAAGTTGTGGATCACAATTAATAAATAGCTGAAGGAGGATTTTATCTGGACGGGGGACTGAAAGAGTCAAGTGGGGTAAGTTGATTCTTTCAATTGAACAAGATAGTTTGGGATTACTGTATTTGAATGGGTATTTCAGAGCTACACAGTTAAGGCCTCTATAATAGCACAAGCAGAAACCTGTAATTCAAAGTGGAATGGGATGATGATGAGATGGGGGAAGCTCAAGAAACAAGGAGTGACTGGGATTTTGGAAGCAGATCCTTAAGGAGAATAACAATAACCATACAGAATACTATATTTATAAAGTAGGAGAAAGTATTCTAAGAACTAAGCCAACAAAGGAATGGAGAACGGAGATTTTGCTGATATGGATGACTGCAATTAGGGATACAGACAATAGGCAAGAGGGGCTGGAATTTATTTCAGAAAACTAGCAAAAGAAGAAAGGCATTAGGAGCAAATAATTACAGAGGGAAAGGTAATAGAATGGGAAGAGGCCAATACTTTATAAATACTGCAGGCTAGAGATCACCTTCCCTGTCAAGGATTGATATCAGTGTATATAGGCAAAGAGAAATAAAGAGGGGGATCCTAAATAAAAGACCAGCACTGGTAGAGTTTTTAGTAGAATCTAGAACACAAGCTGCTGTTAAAAAAGGAATAATTAGTAGAGTATACAAAATACTGAGTGATGACTATAAGAATCAATCAGAGGAGGTCAGAAAAGATTGGGAATAGAGATTGAATAAGCAATTTACAATGAAACAATGGGGAGATGTGTATGTCTCCCAAATATGCAACAAAGTCTAGAAGATTTAGGATCTTTGCTTGGAAGTATTTATGTAGGTATGTTTGTACCCTAAATAGGCTGCAAAGAATTTATCCTCAGGTAGACTGCAAATGTTGGAGGTGTGATAGAAAAGAAAGCAGTAATTGGGAGCATATTTTTGGGTGTCTAATGAGTTGGCAGACTTTAAAGATTCCATGCAGAATATTCTGTAAGAGATACTGGGTGAGGAAATTGGTATAACTAAGGAAATTATTTTTTTTAGCTATGATATAGAATTGGAATTGCCTAGACATAGTAAGCCATTGCTGAGTCTAATTATGGTGGCTGCCAAAAAAAAAACAGCTACTAAAAATGGAAATCAAAGTCTAAATCAACTTTACTAGGAGTAGTGAATATAGTAACAGATAAAACAACTAGAATTAGTATCTTTAGAAAAGAGTAGGAGCAAATGGGAATTGTGGGAGCAATACATGCAGAGGAGGGATGAGGTTTAAAAGAAGGCAGGATTTGAATGAGCTATGTAATGTTTGTAGAACACAGCATGTGTTGTGACTTTAAGAAGCATTTCAAAATGAGGGCATATGCATATAAACAGAGAGCACGTGGAGGTAGCAGTGCCATTCTGAGTGAACAGCCAGAGTGTTAACATGTATGAGTGCGGTAGTCAGTTTGTTTATAAGTTTATATAAGTTTATATTACTTATCCTCAGTCCTGATGTGTTTGTATGTAATAAAACTGCTTGAACCAAACCCACAACTATTTGATTTATCCTGACTAAATGAGCAACATGGTGTCAGATGCAGGATATCTGAATGACATGGTATTAGGAGCGGCATGCCTGAATGATATGGTGCCAAAACCCAGGCTCTCTTAGCAGCAAGAAACCAGAATCCTCATCCCAACCTGCTCAAATGATTGAAAAAGGTCATACATGAGTTTTAGGGAATTAAAACTCACATAAATTATTTAATTTATAAAGAAAATGATACAAAACATTTGCAAAGCACAAAATGCATTATTGATTAAACAAAATGTGTTCAAAACCACAATATTTGATAAAGTTGTTCGAAATACTTGTGAGAGCATTCAGAACTACTTCTGATTTGCATAGTGAGCATGTTAAGAGTAAAACGAGCACAATAAATGTATAATGAGCATGATAAAAGTCAAACGACCATAATGAGTACAATAAAAGGGCAAAATGAACATGGAAAAGCAAAGCGACTGCATTTTTTTAGTAAACAACCATATTTATTGATATGTGCTACTATTTCACATTGACTAAAACTATTCAAAGTATAACTAGAGTTGTACGAAGTATCTCAGAGTGTGCAAAGTGTTTGCAGTGGTGCTTTATTACAGTACAATTATTTCAAAGAGCTTACTGTGTGCTGTGTACAGTTATTTTGCAAAGTGCAGTCATTTTGAGAAGTGTCTTGTACTGTGTACACTACATTCACAAAGTGCAGTCATTTTGAAGTGTTTCTTACACTGATAAGGGTGGTTTTGCAAAGTACAATGATTTCAAAGTGATCTTGTGCTATGGAGACTTATTTTACCAAGTGCAGTTATTTCTGAGAGTCTATTGTTCTATTGAGTGCAATTACAAGTTTTGTGCATAGAATTTCTGAAGTATATGTGTGTATATTCATACATAACTCTAAGGGTCTTTATTACTGTGTGTTGGCATGGCAGATGCATTTCGCAGACCCAGTCCACTTGTGTCAATCATAATAGTGGAAAGAATTAGAGAGTATTTGAGCAGGAATATGATATTTTCATACAAGCTGCTATTTCTGATAATGATGCGTGTACAAGGGCATTTATTCTGCTTAATCTAGCATGGTCAGAAGCCACTGAAAGAGAATGTTCATTTGTGTATGCACCAGCAGTATATGCAGGAGAAGGGGAAAACCATAATAGTGTTGTACAAGCTGAATCAAAGGAGGACCCTGAGTGCTTGAGACATAAATTTAGAGACATGTATAAGCCCCAGACAAATGTTACATTGGAGAGGCACTTATTTTATACAAGAGATCAAAAGCCAGAGAAACTTTTGCAGCTTACAGTACTGACTTGAGAAACAAAGCTATGACATGCAGATTTGGTGATCTGAAAGATGAGTTGATAAAGGACAGGCTCATGTGTGGTGTTAATAATGTTGCAGTGAGAAAGATTTTGCTTTGAGGCAGTGATTTAACATTGAGCAAAGCAGTAGAGATTTGTCAAATACATGAGCTTACAGAAAGGAACACAAACATGCTTGTAAGTGATAAGAGCATGGTTTCAGCAGCCTCTAGAGGAAACATAGACATCATGCAGCATGTGGCTAACAGAAATAGGCCTAAGTGCATGGCAACTGCAGCCCCTGCCGGATTTCCAGGGACAGCCTGTACCTCTCCAGCAAGTTCTAATTCTAGTTCAGCAAAACAGACATGCTCAGTGTATCACAAGGTTGAGTCAGAAAAACCAAGTCAAGTCTCATTGTTATCTGTCATAGTTGAGGTGCCAATTACGAGTCCAAAAGAGAAAAGTGCTTAGCATTTGGTTAGCAGTGCCACAAGTGCAAAATATGGAACCACTTTCAAAAGCTTTGTAAATCAAGCAAACCTCATTCATTTATTAAGAAAGGTCACTCAGAAAAGCAAGTTGATCATGTAGAAAGCTACAACTCTACTTTCTGTGTAGATGGTGTCTCAGTGGTTGGTGAAAAGGTTAAAGCAGTAGATTTATTGGCAAGAAATAAAGCATTTTGTACAGTCTTGATGAATGGTAAACCCACATAGCTCAAAGTGAACACTGGTTCAAAGTGTAATGTTATGTCAGCAGAAACATTTGCTAGAGTAAGAGCTGGTGAACAACTTAATTTGGCCAACTGTGCAAAGCTTGTTGCTTATGGAAGTGAAGAGATTCAAACCGAAGGCTCAGTAGTGCTTTCATTCTGTTCAGCTGGGAACAGTTACAGCTTGAAATTTTATGTAGTCAAAAGACCTGTACAGTTATTATTAGGTCCCAGACACAGTTTAAAAATGAAACTGCTTTCTTTTACTAAATACGTCCATCATGTAAGCACATGCCCTAGTTCCAGTTTCACCAATGCTATTTTCACAGAGTATGGTGATATTTTTGAAGACAAGCTAGGTAAACTTCCAGTTGTGTACTCCATGAAATTAGACCCAGAAGTCAGTCCAATGGTCAGTCCAGTGAGAACAGTTATGATAGCTATGCAGGACAGAGTCAAAGTCCAGTTAGATAAAATGATGCAGCAAGGTGTGATTTGTACAGTTACAGAACCAACTGAATGGGTGTCTTCCATGGGGGTTGCTCATAAGAAAAGCTCAGATGAAATCAGAATATGTACTGACCCAAGAGACTTAAACAAAGCATTAAAGAGACCCCACGATCCTATGCATACAGTCGAGGAAGTTGCTACCCTCATGCCAAATGCCACTGTTTTTTCTGTCTTAGATGCAAAGAGTTCATTTTTAACAAGTAATGCTTGATTGCAAATCTTCACTACAGACTATGTTCAGTACATCATTTGGTAAACACAGATTTCTTGGAATGCCTTTTGGAATAAATTCTGCCAGAGAAGTCTTTCACCATGCAGTAGAGCAAATTTTTTCAGGCTATCCATGTGCTATAATAGTGGATGATTTACTAGTTGGAGGCAATGGTGAAGCAGAGCATGACAGAAATCTCTGGAAAGCTCTGAAAAGAGCACATGAAGTGAATCTGAAGCTCAATCTTTTAAAATGTAAATTCAGGCCACCAGAAATTACTTATGTCGGTCATTTATCCTTCCAGTCAAACAGCCATTCTTGAGATGCCAGCTCTCAAGCTTGTGTTCGGCTTGCCGTTTGATAGCTCTGCCAGTTTTTCTGTGTTTGCTGTTTTTTGCATGTGTTTGGCAGTGTGTGGATTTAAAAACTACTTACGACCGATGTTCGCTGATTGATATCGGTGTTGCTGCAGGATTGCTGCCGTTTGGAGGAAGTGTTCATCGGAGCGTGTCTTACCCTGTCTTGGATCCATTGCCAGAGTTTTGTTTGACTTTCCCGCCGTTGTATCCTGTTGGTAGGAGGCTGAGGAAGCGTAGGAAGCGGGGCTGCCGTGGAGGACGGTTGGCCAAATTGAAGTTGTTGGTGGCTTCCTTCTCTGGCGTTTTGGGAGTTAAGCGAAGGCTGCTTCCTGGGTCTTTGGTGTCTGGGCAGATGTGGAATCCTATAGCTTCATGGAGTATCCCTGTTGTTGGTTTTTCGATGGGGGATTGTGTTTCTTTTCCACGTTATCGACGTTGCTGTTTGAGAGGAGTGAATTTGAAGAACTTGAAACCGGTAGTTAAAGCACTGTCTGCTGTAGGAGAAAAAGGAGCTGTGTCAACTTTAAAGTGGGGATTGGTGAATGCCAGGTCAGTGGCTAATAAGACATTTGTTTTAAAAGAATTTTTTATGCAACATACGTTGGATTTACTTTGCATAACTGAGACTTGGATTTCATCTGGTGAATGGAGCGCTATGAATGAACTGGTGCCGGTGGACTGTGTGCTTATTAGTGTGCCTAGAATTTTAAGACGTGGTGGTGGGCTGGCAGTTATTTGTAAAACAAATTTGTTATTAAAACAACTGCATCCTGTAACTACTTATAGTAGTTTTGAAGTATGTTTATTTGAATTGGGTCATTTAAGTCCACTTCTTTGTGCAGTGGTTTACAGACCTCCAAGTTATAATAAGGTTTTTATATCTGAATTCTCTGAATTCTTGTCTGAGTATGTTTTACGTTATGATCAGATTATTTTACTTGGGGATTATAATATTCATGTGTGTTGTCCTGATAAGCCACTTGTTTCAGATTTTTGTGATCTGTTAAATTGCTTTAATTTAAATCAGTGTGTTGATGGGGCCACTCATGAATGTGGTCACATGCTGGATCTGGTATTATCATCTGGGCTTATTGTGGAAAATCTTTGTATACATGATGCTGTGTTTTCTGATCATAAACCTATTGTATTTGATGTCAAGTTGTATTCTAGTGTAGAAAATTATTCTGTGCCAGTTAGATTCAGACGTTATTTTAATCAAGATGTTCTTGTGAGGTTTTCTTTATTATTTAAAGAAGCTATGTTTCAATTTTCAGAAGGGTCTACATTAAATGGATTTCTAAGCTGTTTTAATGAGACCTGTAGGGATATTTTGGATATTATTGCCCCTTTGTGTTTGAAAAAGAAAAGTTCAGTAAGAAATCCATGGGTAACGGATGTTACTCGAGCTGCAAGGAGAGAATGTAGAAGATGTGAAAGGCAGTGGAAAAAGAATAAGCTTTCCGTATTTTTAATTGCTTTGAGGGAAAGTTGGAAGGTCTATCAGAATACTGTAAAATGTGCAAAAAATATGTATTATTCTAACCTTGTCTCTGAAAATTCTCATAATCCTAGGATTTTGTACGATGTAATTGATTCTGTTTTAAATGCTCAAGACTATTTCCCAGTTCAGGCTTCAACTATAATTTGTAATGATTTTCTTAAATATTTTATGGATAAGGTTGTTAAGTTAAGAATGGCTGTGCCTATGGTTTCTTTACAGGGTCCATTGATTCCTGTTTCGAAGAAATTATGTACTTTTAATCCAATATTATTGCCAGATTTAATTAAAATGATAAATGAGGCTAAGCCTAGTGGTTCTCCTGACGATGTTTTACCATCGTTTGTTTATAAGGACGTATCTTCTATAGTGGCACCGGTTGTGTTGACAATAATTAACATGAGTTTACTTTCTGGTGTAGTGCCCAATGATTTTAAAAGGGGGGTTATACATCCACTATTGAAAAAATTGGGCCTTGATGCATCTGTATTGGATAATTATAGGCCAATTTCCAAGTTACCTTTTTTGAGTAAGGTGTTGGAGAGATGTGTCTATGGCCAATTGTTGGACTTTTTAGATAAAAATAATTTCTTAGAAAATTTTCAGTCTGGTTTTAAACCATTACATAGTACCGAGAAAGCCTTGTTGAAAGTTATGAATGATATTTTTCTTGCAACTGATGGAGGAAAATCTGTATTATTAGTGCTGTTGGATTTAACGGCTGCTTTTGATACAGTTGATCATGAGGTGCTTTTACACCATCTTGAACATTATGTGGGAATCACTGGTTTGGTGTTAGATTGGTTTAGGTCTTACCTTACTGATAGAATGGTATGTGTACAGCTGGGTGGTTTTTCATCTGATTTTTTCCATCTTCCTTGGGGAGTTCCACAGGGTTCAATCTTGGGGCCTTTGTTGTTTTGTATTTATATTTTGCCTCTAGGAGACATCTTACAAAAATATGGTATTGACTTTCATCTGTATGCTGATGATTGTCAACTTTATTTACCTTTGGATGAGTCTGATGGTCGATCACTATCAAAGATTCTGGATTGCCTACGTGAGCTTAAGATATGGATGGTGGAAAATTTCTTGAATCTTAATGAAGGAAAGACAGAAGTGGTGCTTTTTGGTTCTAGGCGTTATAATGATTCCATTATGACAGATTGTGGTGAATTGACTCCCTATTTGAAGGATTCTGTTATTAATTTGGGGGTAAAAATGGATAAAGATCTCTGTTTTAGGGGTCATATTAATAGGGTAGTGGCATCCTCTTTTTATCAGTTAAGACGTTTGGCTAAGGTGAAACCTTTTTTGTCTAAGTGTGATCTTGAAATTGTGGTGCATGCTTTTATAACTTCACGTCTAGATTATTGTAACTCCATTTTATTTGGAGTGAGTCAGGGTGCCTTGTCCCGTTTGCAGCTTGTTCAAAATGCTGCTGGGAAGTTCTTGGAAGGCAAACGTAAATTTGATCATGCTATGCCCACTTTGGCAGTCTTACACTGGTTACCTGTTTTCTATAGAATTCGTTTTAAAATTTTGTTATTGGTATTTAAAGCCCTTAAGGGGTTGACCCCAATTTATTTATCAGAGATGTTGCATCCTTATGTCCCTGCTCGGGCACTTCACTCAGAAGATTTGTCTTTACTTGAGGTCCCAAGGTCACGATTAAAGACGAGGGGAGATAGAGCTTTTGCTGTTGCAGCTCCAAAACTTTGGAATGAGCTTCCACTTTATATTCGGCAGTCTTCTTCAGTGGCAGTTTTTAAATCAAATCTTAAGACTTATTTTTATGATTTGGCTTTTAGTAATGTATGTTGATTGAATTTGTATTTTATTTTTTGTAACTTTGTAAAGCACTTTGGTGGCATATTTTGTCTGTAAGGTGCTATATAAATAAAATTTGATTTGATTTGATTTGATTTTGATTACAAGCCTTACAGTGTTTTCTTGGTATGGTTAACTATTTGGGCAAGTTTCTACCAGACTTCAGTGAATTATCAATGTCTTTAAGAGAGCTGACATGCAAAAATGTTACTTAGTCATGGCTGGAACAACACCGGAGACTATTTGATGACCTGAAATAGAAAATTGCCAGTCCACCAATGTTAAGATACTAGGATATCCACAAACTAGTAATTCTTTCCTGTGATGCTTCATAGTTCGGTCTTGGTGCAGTTATTCTTCAAGAGGGCAGACCATAGCCTATGTGTCTAGAACTCTTTCCCAAACTGAGATGCAGTATGCTCAGATTGAGAAGGAACTTTTGGCAATTGTGTTCGCATGTTCAAAGTTCCATGATTATATTTATGTTGAAGCTATCCAGATTGAGACTGATCGTGAACCTCTAGTCACCATTTTAAAGAAGCCTATGCATACAGCTCCAGCAAGACTACAAAAAATTATGCATAGATTACAAAAGTACAACTTCAAAATGGTCTATACAAAAGGCAACCTTCTTTATCTGGCTGATACCTTGTAGAGATCACCCCAAAATACTATAGAAAAGCTTGATGCAGAGAATTTTGACTTCTATGTTATGGAAGTGCATAATTTTTCTACCACAAGACTTGATGATCTAAGACATCATACAAAGTCAGATCCAATTTTGAAAAAGCTCAACCATTTCATCAATGTTGGATGGCCATCAAAGCAATCTTGTGTACCAACAGAAGTGCAACCGTATTTTCCTTACAGAGATGAGATGTTGATGGAAGATGGTATAATTTCCAAAGGTCCTAAAGTTATCATTCCTATGTCCTTACAACATGAGTACATCCAGATTTTGCACTGTGGCCACCCAGGTTTAGAAGCTACCAAAAGAAAGGAGAGAGGACTAGTATTTTGGCCTTCTCTGTCAAAAGATATTGATAGAATAATTTCATCTTATTCAGTATGCAATAGTACTAAACTGTATTTACAAAAGAGCCACTTCGTCTAAACCAGATTCCTGAACTGTCTTGGTCAACAGTAGCCACTGACATATTCGAGTGGAATAGTCAAAATTACTTAGTGTTGGTAGACTCTTATTTGAATTGGTTCGAGATTGATCTGCTACCTAACCCAACACCCAGTACTATCATTACTAAGTTGAAATGTCATTTCTCAGTCCATGGTAGTCCACACAAAGTTATTTCTGACAATGGTGCCCAGTTTATCAGTCAGCTATTTCAGAAATTTGCAAAAGAGTGGGACTTTATCCATGTTACCTGTAGTCCTGAGTACTCACAGTCAAACGGCCTAGCTGAACGTGCAGTACAAAGTTTAAAGCAATTACTAGAGAGGTCAAAGCATGACAATACTGATGTTTTCTTGAATTTTATAATTTCAGAAATATACCCCATGACAATTTACTTGTCTCCCCTGCTCACAGACGTTTGTCTAGGCAAACTAGAACAACCTTGTTTACATACCTCTCAACCTGGAAACATCAAAAATCTGGACAAGGCCCATGAAAAATAGGTACAAATCTGTACGCTGATTACCATCTAATTTGCATACATAATTATGTAACCCCACCCACTCCAATGGAATTGTGGGATACCAACTTTCAAACGCAAATTGAAGAACAGACAACCAAAACATGGCACCAGAGTCCCCCTGCAGCCATTCTGGTGTCCTGTTACCTGGCTATTTTGCCCCATTTACCATAAACACTATTAATGTATGCATACTGCTTTACTTCTACAATGATTTGAATTCTATTTTTACATTTTACAGCACAACAATGCAGAAACAATAAAAGACATCTGGTAAACAAAGCAATACTGTCTCACAATGAAAATAGGCTTGACATTAAACTTTGCCTTTGAAACTCACATTCATTGAAACAGCATTGAAACCCACACACACCACATCCAAAGAAAATGCATCTGGCCAGTGGTGGATAAAGATTACCTTTGGGCTGTTTTCAAATCATTGGCCCTTGCACATAAAACAAGAACCATACATGTGTTCTTTTCTTTATACACCTTCCTGACTTTATTAAATTATATTCCTTGTATAATACAACACACACTAGACATGAAGTACAGGAGACAAGGTCAAATTCCCAACTGCCCCATAAATTTGTCTGGTTAAGTGACTTGCTGACAGTACATGAATGAAGGTGGAAAGATTCAAACCCAGTTCCCTTGGCACAGAAAGCAACTCATTAAAAAGTCAGAGCATTAGTCTTATGCACAAACTGCCCAGTTTCATTCTGTGTTTTAGTCAATTTTATGTTTTTATTTTTAGGATGTGCCTAAGGTATTTCAGTTTAAATAAGACAAATGTCCTTCCACACCATCTATTAGTCATCCACATGATGTCTTTGTATGTCACTGTACTCCAGAAATGTGTCTTATGAAATATCTCTATATATTTGTGTTCAAATTTGTACATAAAAGATCAGCAAGAATGAAATAAAACTTTTCATCCACTGGCATGAATTTGATATGTAAATAATAATCACAGCTGTTATAAAAAAGAAAATTCCTGGAAAAATGGATAGATGCATGCACTAAAACTAAAGTTCATACTAAATGGACTCAACACCACTCTGGCCTGGAATTTTGGTATAAAATCAATCCATATGCACAGTGACCTGGATCACCCAGAAACAATGTGTAATTCATCCACCAGATTTAAAATGCCAGTAGCATTCTTACAGCTTTCTTGTATATTGAATAAATATTTCTTCAAAAGTGTATGAAATTCTTAGAAAGGATTAGTAAGTGAATTACTGCAATGTGCCATAGGGTGTGTCAGGAGTGGGATATTGTGAGGTATTATTTACTTTAGGCAGTGCAAGAAATAAGCCGTCTCTGGGCAGATCACAGAAAGCTGTCAGTGTTCCTTTTCTGATATAAGCTGGCAACTTGGGCCCATTCCAAAATACATCAGACCTTACTTAGATGTGTGTATATCATCATTCAACAAAGGGACATAATTGCTGATATATTATTTAGTTGTTTTAGAACCTCTTTATGAAAGACAAGATAATCCTAAATTACAAATGCCACCCTGTCAGATGAACAAATACTAATAATGTATTATCACAGATGTCACTCTAAGTGCTTACGTTTCATGAAATGTTATGTTATGATCCTCAGGATGGAACAGCCTCTGCTGACTGTTATACATATGCTTCAAAACACCCAAAGCAACATAATAATATGGACTCTAAATGTGGGAAAAAAAGACCTAAATTCAAAGTTTGAACATAGATAAATAAAATTCCAATTGCTATCCATGTATTGTTCAGTCTTAGGAAAATATATATGTTTTTTAAATTAGCTGCCCAATGAATTCTCTAATATCATTTATCGTATTCATTTAATTAGTGTGTCTGTAGTGATCAAAGGTTTACCATTATGTAACATATGTTTTTAACCACAGCAGCAACACTCTGTAAAAGAAATATTGATATCGGTATCAATTATTCTTCGGACCATTCTGTTTCAGCAGGAGAGCAGACTGAGTTTTTATTTTCTTCCCCTCTTCAGTTTTCCCTGTTGTGGCATTTTACTGCCACTTGAGTTTAAATTGGAACTTACAGCTGCTTTATGTGGTTAGAAGTAAATGCTCCTTCAAATGGTCCCAAGAACTAGATCAAAATATTGTATTCAGCACTGTCAGTAAGCATGTCAGCATCAGCGTCACTCTTAAGAGATAAAACTGCATTTTTATAGGTATTTTAGAATGTAGCAAATATATCACTTTCAGGAGATCCTCCATTATATTATAGAGATCGCTATTTTAAAACGAACACATTTTCACTTACATTTTCCATGAACTGACTCAGGAAACCACATGTGCAGTGATGGTTGTCCTAAGGATGCCAAGCAGGAGCTTCTGTGTTCTGTGTCCCGGCCGGCGAACTTTGCTGCCATTACTCCTGGTGAACTGCTCTTCTTCTGTTCATCGTCGGCCCATTAATCCTGGCTCTAACTGCTCAGCGAGCCGGAAATGTTCCTTGCCGCCATAAATCCCAGCTCTCTAACTGCTTGAATTCCCGCCGTTTCAGCCAGCCAGAAATGATGATGTGAGCTCCTTGAGCTCAATTCCGACTGGCTGGTAGCCTGGCGGAGCTGACGTCATTGCGCACGTGATGACGTCAGCTCCGACAGCGTGAAAATTTCAAAAATGTAAAGAAAAATCGGAAATGAAGGGGTGCTACTCGGGAATCGTGGCACCCCTTCATTTGGACCCCAAAACTCGGTAAAAAATGAGTAATTCGGAATGGTTGGGAGGTCTGCTTGCTTATCAGTTCCAGTTTGATGGTGCCTAATGCTAAAAACACCAGAGCAATCAAACCCCAACTATTCAAAAAGTGTTTATTCCAGAAGTCCAACTATGATCAAATGAGCAGATTTCTTCATCCACTGAAAGAAGGAGAGATAGTGAGGATGCAAACTGTGAAACATTTTGATCAAATTGGCCAAGTGAGAGGTGTATGTGCTGAGCCGAGATCTTACTTTGTAGAATCTGAGGGTATAGAATACAGAAGGAATCACAGGCATCTTCTTCTGGTGTCTGAACTGATATTGCAGCATCATACTTGTGATACAGACTCTAGATTTCAGAGCAATCCAGACGATGTTCCTGCTGAAGAATATGTCTCAGTATCTATTCCCATTCCTGATGATGTCCCAGATGTCCCTGAAGTTAAACATTCATTAAAGACAGTCCCTGTTACTAAACCCAGTCCTAATTTTTACATCACATGATCAGGTCGTAAGGGTGAGAGAGTGGTGATTGGATCAGATTTCAGTGGACATGTTGGTGAAGGGAACAGAGGGGATGAGGAAGTGATGGGTAGGTATGGTGTTAAGCATTGGAATGCAGAAGGTCAGATGGTAGTGGATTTTGCAAAATGGACAGACATGGCTGTGGTGAATACGTATTTTAACAAGAGGGAGGAGCATAGGGTGACATACAAGAGTGTAGGAAGATGCACACAGGTGGATTATATCTTATGTAGGAAGGCCAGTTTTCTAGGAGATTCGAGACTGTAAAATGGTGACCGGGGAAAGTGTAGTTAGGCAGCATAGGATGGTGGTTTGTAGGATGACATTGGTGAGCAAGAAGAGGATGAAGAGTGTAAGGGCAGCACCAAGGATCAAATGGTGGAAACTGAAAAAGGGTAATTGTGAGGTGGAGTTCAGAGAAGAGTTAAGACAGGCACTGGGTGGCATTGAAGAGTTACCAAATAGCTGGATAACTACAGCAGAACTAGTAAGGGAGACTGCTAGAAAGGTGGTTGGGATGATATCTGGACAGAGGAAGGACGACAAGGAGACATGGTGCTGGAATGAGGAAATACAGGAGAGTATACAGAGAAAGAGGTTAGCAAAGAAGAAGTGGGATTGTCAGAGAGATGAAGAAAGTAGACAGGGGTATAAGGAGATGAGGTGCATGGCAAAGAGAGAGGTGGCAAAGGCTAAGGATAAGGCATATGAAGAGTTGTATGAAAGGTTGGACACTAAGGAGGGAGAAAAGGACCTGTACCAATTGGCTCGACAGAGGCACCGAGCTAGGAAAGATATGCAGCAGGTAAAGGTGATAAAGGATAATGAGGGAAACATACTCATAAGCGTGGAGAGTGTGTTGAGCAGATGGAAAGAGTACTTTGAGGGGTTGATGAATGAAGAGAATGAGAGAGAGAGAAGGCTGGATGATGTGGGGATAGTAAATCATGAAGTGCAATGGATTAGCAAAGAGGAAGTAAGGATAGCTATGAAGAGGATGAAGAATGGAAAGGCTGTTGGTCCAGATGATGTACCTGTGGAAGCATGGAAGTGTTTAGGTGAAATGGCAGTGGAGTTTCTAACCAGATTGTTTAATGAAATCTTGGAAAGTGAGAGGATGCCTGAGGAATGGAGAAAAAGTGTTTTGGTAGGGACGTGATGATTAGATTAGCAAGGGGGAAGTAAGGATAGCTATGAAGAGAATGAAGAATGGGAAGGCTGTTGGTCTAGATGACATACCTGTGGAAGCATGGAGGTGTTTAGGTGAAATGGCAGTGGAGTTTCTAACCAGATTGTTTAATGAAATCTTGGAAAGTGAGAGGATGCCTGAAGAATGGAGAAAAAGTGTTTTGGTACCGATTTTTAAGAATAAGCGTGAGTGCAGAGCTGTAGTAAGTACAGAGGGATTAAATTGACCAGTCACAGCATGAAGTTATGGGAAAGAGTAGTGGAAGCTAGGTTAAGAAGGGACATGATGATTAGTAATCAGTAGTACGGCTTCATGCCGGGAAAGAGCACTACAGATATGATGTTTGCTCTGAGAGTGTTGCTGGAGAAGTACAGAGAAGGTCAGAAGGAGTTGCATTGTGTTTTTGTAGACTTAGAGAAAGCATATGACAGGGTGCCTAGAGAGGAGTTGTGGTATTGTATGAGGAAGTCGGGAGTGTCAGAGAAGTATGTAAAAGTGGTACAGGATATGTATGAGGGTAGTGTGACAGTGGTGAGGTTTGCGGTGGGCGTGATGTATGTGTTTAAGGTGGACGTGGGATTACATCAAGGATCAGCTCTGAGCCCTTTCTTATTTGCAATGTTGATGGACAGATTGACAGACGAGATCTGACAGGAGTCCCCGTGGACTATGATGTTTGCAGATGACATTGTGATCTGTAGTGAGAGTAGGGAACAGGTGGAGGAGACCCTGGAGAGATGGAGATATGCTCTAGAGAGAAGAGGAATAAAGGTCAGCAGGACTAAGACAGAATATATATGTGTGAATGACAGCGAGGATAGAGGAATGGTGAGGATGCAGGGAGTAGAGGTGGCGAAGGTGGATCAGTTTAAATACTTGGGATCAGCAGTTCAGAGTAATGGTGAGTGTGGAAGAGAGGTGAAGAGAGTACAGGCAGGATGGAATGGGTGGAGAAGAGTGTCAGGAGTGATTTGTGACAGACAAGTACCAGTAAGAGTGAAAGGGAAGGTCTACAAGAGGGTAATGAGACCAGCTATATTATATGGGCTGGAGATAGTGGCACTGACAAAAAGGCAGTAGTTAGAACTGGATGTGGAAGAGTTAAAGATGTTAAGATTTGCACTGGGTGTGACGAGGGTGGACAGGATTAGGAATAAGTATATTAGAGGGTCAGCCCAGGTTGGGAGGTTTGGAGACAAAGCCAGAGAGGCAAGATTACATTGGTTTGGACATGTGCTGAGGGGGGAGGCTGAATATATTGGGAAAAAGATGCTAAGGATGAAGCTACCAGGTAACAGGAAAAGAGGAAGGCCTAAGATAAGGTTTATGGATGTGGTGAGAAAGGGCATGCAGGTGGCTGGTATGACAGAACAAGATGCAGAGGACAGGAAGAAATGGAAACAGATGATCCGCTGTGGCGACCCCTAATGGGAACAGCCAAAAGAAGATGATGATGACATGATCAGGTTGTATTTCCAAACCTAGTGTAAAATATATAGCAACCTGGACATTATTGTTTCATTTGTAATTAGTTCTGTATAATTGCATGCCAATGATTGTTGTAATTATTACTATACATGTCTTGTTTCTCAAAGAAGGAGGATGTAGAACAGAGCGCGAGTTGTGACTTTAAGAAGCATTTCAAAGTGAGGCACATGCATAGAAATAGACAGCACATGCAGGCAGCAGTGCCATTTTGAGTGAACAGCCAGAGTGTTAACATGTATGAGTGCGGTAGTCAGTCTGTTTATAAGTTTAAGTTACTAAGCCTCAATTCTGATGTGTTTGTTTCTAATAAAGCTGCTTAATCTGAACCCACAACTGTTTGTCTGTTGTATCCTGACCGGATGAGCAACAACGTTTGACTGACAATGACTGGATAGATTATAAGTGATATATTAATGTCTGCAACTAAAATTGTCAGTATTGTTTGTGATGTATATTTGCAATTAAAATTATGTCAATATGCTTTGTTTTCATTTATATAAATATATAGTTATCTATGTCATGCATGATAATTTAATAAATATGTTTCTTTTTTAAAGAAAAGACAGCTTCTTAAGAAGTGAAAATTATACAAGGAGAGTGAAACAGATGGTACATTTTATAAATATGTGTATATATATATATATATATATATATATATATATATATATATATATATATATATATAAAAGAATGACCCTATCAAGTCAAATGATGCAAGATGACTGAAACATGCTAAGAATGGCACAAAATAAGTCAAATACAAAAATGAAGCAATAAAGACTAGTCTGTCTAAATGCTGTAAACATGCCTTGTAGGAATATAATGACCCTTAAAAAACATAATCTGACTCCATTTTATGTGTTTTTTGTGCTTTGGTGTCTTTTAGTACCAGCCCCGACTGGTTTAACAGTCATATGCATTTTCCACAAAAGCACAGAATTTGAGTTTCTTGTTAACCAGAGAAGGACTAATTTGCATTACCCAGAATTTATTTATTTATTTGTTTGTTTACTTATATATTTAAAGTATAATAATAATTGAACCTATGCATTTAACAAATTTAAAATTAACTGTACAATAAGAGAGAAACATACTTTATCTAGTGAAAGGACATTATTTTGCTAGTTAAACCAAAATAAGTTTCTAAAAACAAAGAATAGTGCTCACTACACTCTGTTTTCTGTAACAGCATATAATTCAGATCAGACATGTGCACACGCAGAGATGTTAATACAGCTGGTATTATAAAATAAAAATATAAATCTTTCTGTTTACATTAGATTCAGGAATGTGTGCAAAGTAAGATTTGAAAGAAAATAATCTATACATTATCAGTGGCAGTCATTTGTCCTCCAAGCTGTTATTATATGCTACCAGAACTAGTAAACTAAACAGCTGTCCATTGGCTGCATCTCATGTTGACATATGTTTATCATGATTGTCTATGTCATGTGTCCTGGCACTCTGACAACTAGAACATAACTCCTATCATGGTTATAGCTGATTGAATTGTCCTGTGTTATCTCAACTCTCCCTTCCCTTTTTCACTTCTGGCCTCCAAACGTATTGTTAGGTTATCTAGGAACTCATTCATGATTCTTGTCTGCCAGATATCACCTGCCATCTTTGTACATTTTAGGTCTTTTCATTTTTAAGGTTTATTACGATACACAACTTCTCCGTACTTTTAAGTTTTGAATGTCCTTCAACACTTTTTTTGTTGTAGCTGTTTTTTCAGTGGGACTCCAACACTTCTTTGATGTAGCTTCTAATCTCAGAAATGACACTTGGAGTTACCATGATTTCACTAACTTTATTGTATCTGTGGTGTGACATTTGGCCTAATAAAGTGGGGTAACAGCCCCTAACCATATTGCTGTCATATTATGCATATGCTGCATCCCCATTATTGCCTTTATCTTTCCATAAAACTTGATTATTGTCATCACATATCTTGACTCCCATTCACTCAATAAGTTGCCTTCTTGTTTTTATTCCTGTCTGGAAAGTGCTTCAGCTATTCCTCCTTTATAATTTAGATATAAATGGCTCTGTAGCCATAGCAAACAGTTTAAGTGCATTCAAAATTGTACTGCTTTCTTATTTCATAAGTGAAAATAGTTGTACATGATAAAAAGGCATTGTGTGAATATATTTTTATTAGTTGCCAATTAGTCCACGTGTAAGAATTTGATGATGAATGCAAACCTGTCAGTATTTGCAGTGGCGGCTGGTGACTTCAAATCAAAGGGGGGCTGCAGAAGACAGCTGAATGGGTGGGGTCAATGGGAATATGTGTGACCAACTAGAAAGGGGAGGAGCTATGCTCAAAACCACAAAAACTTTAATTAAATACGCTGCCCTGGGTACCAAACCATCATTATGGGAGTCCAGTCAAGACAAAATGAAGTGTAGAAAAAAAAAATATTTCAATCCATTGGCTGCATGACAGCTTACTTAATATCTAGATGGAAACAAAAAGGATGTGAGGCATGAAAAAATAAATTACTTTTTAAATACATTACTGGAATGCCAGTCAAAATCAAGTATAAGAAAAACAAGCAGCACTTAACTCAAATCACTTCTCCTTGCAATCCAGTTCTAATTATAATTTATATTCAGCTTTATTAAAGTACCAAGTAACATGCTGAAGGAGCAATCTCTATGATACCCTCACTTGTAAAAATGTTTCTTATCCAAAAAAGACCTGCTGCCTGACAACTATCTACTTGTTTCATGGGGAAAACATGATCAAAGTAAAAAATGAAAAGCAAAGAAGAAACAAGCTCAACATATATTGCTTAAAGGATTACTGCACAGGATATGGACCACGTATGATAGATTGGCATTCTGTTTAGTTTGCAGGTAAAGCCTGTAATGAGCTTAACATAATCTAATCCTGGCCTTTATTACAAATACTGTCATATGCATTTCAATACCCAAGGCATATACATTATCTAGTTATGTAAGTATTCTCTGCATGGCAACAACAGAAAGGCTTTCAGTGTTGGCAATACTGCTTATTAAAACTTACTTGCATCTTACAATATCAGACAAGCTTACCTGATGGTCATTAAAGCACTGCTACTTAAACACAGAGCAAAAGGCACTTTCTGAGTAATAATAAGCATATATCAACAGAATAAAAATGACAGAAACCAGAACATTCTGCAAAATCAATGACAGATGAAAAGCCACTGTAGTACTTGTGTTTACCTTGGATGGGGGGGAATAGTCTGCACATTTACACTGCATAACTGCTCCTTGCCTTGCTTGGACACATCCAGAGTCACTACATGGGGGAGTGGGGTGCAACAAGTTTGTCACGATTTGAAATGTCTCTGGCTGACTGCGATGGCCCTCACACATTTGTCATGCCTCTCAACCTCAGAGCAAGAAATCTGGACAAAGCCATACATAGAAGTGGGACAAAGGCCCAAAAATAAGGACAATTTTTAAATATTGCTCTTATAAACTTAGAAAGATAATAGAATAGTAAGTAGGCTTTGCATTAGTATGGATTTTCTGAAAGGTATGAAATCTGAAACTCAAATGTCTTTCATTATTTTCTAACTTCAATCTTTAATGATTTGCCACCCCCCCCCCCACAAAAACACAATTCTATGAAAAATGGACCAAAAATGTGATTTAAAAATATAAAATAGTTACACAATACAGCTGGGAACCTGTCAAAGAAGGGACACTTTTAATATTAGTACTGCTAACTTGAGCAGCTGACAAAATAAAAGAATCTACATGCATTTCTGAAATAAAAGTAATCTACAACTGATTATTACAGTTATTTATTAATTGTAAACCCTCCATGTTTTCTTCCAAAATTGCCATTTTGCAGAGGGATTATTAGGGGAAGAGCAACATTTTGAGCCAAAATCGGGGACAGTTGAGAGGTTTGGATATGCCTAATTCTATAAAGCAATTTTATTTGCACGTACCTCTCAACCTGTTAATGCAGGAAATCTGGACAAGGCCAAATATATTGGGGAACATACAAACACTACTAAAAATTGCTCTTGTATAAACTTAAGACAGTTGATAGAATAACAGGTCTTGCTTTAGCATGCATTTTTCTGAAGGTTATGACGTAAAACTCAATGTCTGTCATTTAGTGACTTCATTCCTAAATGATTTGCCAGAAAACCACACATTTTTTGAGGAACAAACCAAAAATAAGAAGCAAATATCTATTCATTCTGCAAAAATATAGACAGCTTAGAGGTATAGTTCAACCAGGGCTGTCTGAGTTTGCTGCCCTTCCCCTCTCAAAATCATGGTCGATTGGACCCTCTTCCCTGAAACCATTCCAGTGTCCCATTTCTTGGTTATTTTGCACCATTTACCATAAACACTGTAATGTGCATAGTGCTTTACTTCTGCGATGATTTGGATTTCATTTGAAAGTTTTATTTTGCATTTTTACAGCACAAACCCCAATAGATATCTGCTAAACAAAGCAATGCAGTCTCAAAATGAAAACAGACTTAGCATTAAAACTTCTCTGCCCTTGAAACTCACATGCATTGAAACAGCATTGAAACCCACATTCAAAGAAAATACATTTTGCCAGTGGCAGATAAAGATTAACTTTGGGCTGTTTTCAAATCATAGGCCCCTTGAACACGAAACATACACATGCTCTTTGATACACCTTCCTGACTGTATTAAATTGTATTCCTTGTACAATACAGTACAGTTGTTAGAGGGCATTTTAAATTTATTGTTTTGAACATTAGTAAAAAATGAAACAAAATGCATGCACCAATGACAAAACTACCCAATTCAGAACATTTCCATCATAAAAGTCTACTCAACCTACACTCCACCAGTATCAGTAAATATGCACAATCTCTGAAGTGTAAAAGTCATCTAAATAATTCCACATTAAAGAAATCTGTAACAACGAAGAGGTTGCTGCTAGCAAACAACTTTATATGTCATTGTTTATTCATCTACAAATAAAGTGCCTGTTGCCCTTGAGGAATAAATTGCCTATGTTGCATGCATTAAAAAAAATGATAATCTAGTAATATCGCAATAGGGACTGTATGGCAAACTGATAACAGGTTCATAGTTACTATTCTAGGTATCTTTGCCAAAAAGGACTGCAGCATCCACCCACTTTACAACACAGTACAGTATTAGCAATGCATCTATCTACTGTGGGAGTAGAACCCACAACCTTCTGCATCAAAAGCAAGTACACTACCTGTTGTGCTATTAACAATACAAGCAGGGTCAGAATAAGTAGCACTAATGTTTTGTTCCCCTGCAGCTCTCAGCTCCTTGTAAAATCTACTCGACACACAGTTGTATCTCTGAACTTTGCAGCACAAGAAATCTGGAAAAAGCCAAAATTTATGGGGGGGGGGGCAAAAGCCCAAAAACCAGGGACACATTTTAAACATTGCTTGTACAATGTTGGAAAGTTGCTAGAATAAAATGTTGTGTTACCACCATATATTTCACTGCCACGTCTTTAACCCAGGGGGCCCTGTGCAAAACAGTCAGAGAAACATACCACTATGCCAAATCAGCTGTTTTGTGAAAGAGAGGAAGACAAAATTAAATGGCTACCATTTAGTGAATTCAGTTCTCACCATAGCTGTCAACCTCTTGGCACAAAACACCTGAACAAAGCCAGTAATGGTGGAATACAGCCCCCAAACATATTCAGTGAATTCAGTTCTCACCATAGCTCTCAACCTCTTAGCAAAAAACATGTGGACAAAGCCAGTAATGGGGGGGAATACAGCCCCCAAACATTCAATGAATTCAGTTCTCACCATAGATAGCTCTCAACCTTAGCACAAAATACCTGGACAAAGCCAATAATGTCCCAAAAATAGGGACAAATTTCAAATATCCATGTTATAAACTTAGACATCTGCTAGAATAAACAGTTTTGTGTTACCATGTACTTTCTGAAGCATATGAAGTCTGAAATTCAAATGCCTGTTATTTTAAAACATTTAACCAGGAAACTAGTCTGACTTGGAACAAAAGACAATTTTCAGCAGAGCAGGGAGAAACTCTAGGCACATCTTTCTAAGATGGGAGGACATACAGACTCCATACTGAAGGTACCCCAGCCAAGAATCAAACCAGAGAACCTGTAGCTGTCAGGCAGCAATGCTACCAGTGCACCACTGCACTACAGACTTTGCAAGCCACGGAAAAATGTAGATACAGAAACCACAGATTTTATGAGGAACAGAACAAATATGAGGCAAAAATCTGCAATTATTTTTTTAGAAATGGTGGTGGATAGGGAATTTAGGTCCATGCCACCTGCATTCAAGGTACAGGGTTCAAGCCTGAATATCTCTACCCACCACCATTTGTTCTCTCTAGCCACCAGTATATAGCAACTGGGGCATTATACACACACACTTCACCTACCTGTTTTGTGAACAGAACATGTCTGAAGCCTCACCTACTCATTTCATGAACATCCCAGCCAGCCAGCGACCATTTGTCCAGCATTCATGAAGCCCACGCAGCAAAATCCCCATAAGAGCTCTCAGCTTACTCCTCATTGGCCCTGCCTGCAAGGTAAGCAGTCCAGAGCTTCTCTGTTCTGTGCAGTTGTTGACTGCAGAGATTCCTGGGTATCTCACAGCACAGGTTGCTGGGTACCTCTTTTTCTGCATCTGGACTGTTGATAAAGGCAGTCTGAGTGTCCGTGCATGCACAGAGGGGTCGGGACTCATGATTTTTTGTTTCAGATGTTTTTTCTTTTGTTTTTTGTAGGTGGGAGAGCTGCAGTCCAGCAGTCCGATAGCACGAGCCGCCCCTGAGTATTTGTAAACTGTTACTTACCAGTCTGTATATAAATTGACTGTTTATGTTATGCAATGATTGCATTTGTCACCTGTGGAGCTTTTCTCCACTAAAACTGGCCTCACCTCAGATGGACAACCAGGTAACTTAAATATGCATACATATGTAATTTAATAAATAACATGAAATCCTCTACTGTCAGCAATGCCATACAGTAAGTTATGTAATTCATATAGACTCTGGACCTCTAGATGCTCAATGACTTTATTTCGTCTTGCCTAACAATTGCTCTGTTTGTATGCATTTCATCTTTAATCCAAAACTTACATGGGGTATACTTTCCTGTGTTCAGGAGGAGAGCATGTATCAGTTTCTGCAGCATTATGCTAAGCAGAGATATTTATTCTGTTATCCCCCATTCTTATTACTGACAAAGATGCCTATCTGTGTATCCTATTTTCTTAATTAAGATACTTCTCAACTTACCTTGTGTGGAGGTCATTATTCATACTACTTGCTCTTTGTCAGTTTTGTATGTCTAGGACCTGGCTTGGGATATGAACCACCTACCTTTAGTTACTTCTTCATGCTGTTTCTTGGACTGGCAACCATCTTCCCTTGTCATCTGCCAGGCTGATTCTCCAAGCACCCTTTTGTATGCTGTCCCCTCCAAAGAAAATAAAGTTTTGTGCTTGTCTACATCCCTGAAGCTTTTATTATAAAAGCTCTTAAACACATGGGGCTCATGGACTACTGCCTCACCTATCTCTAAGGTCTTTCCTCTGGAAACATTGTAACATATTTCTTAGAGGAATGGCCTTGATGTGGCTTCTCCAACCCATGACTTTTCCATTACAGCTACTGGCTACTAGGTGAATATTTGTTTTTGGCCCTGATTAATGCATTATCAATACCTTACCTATATGTTGATGCAGAGATGTCCAGTACAGCTACTATAAGATTGGGCATACACCACTACCTATATTTCATGCATATATTGTGCATTCTCTTTGATTTTCAAGTTCAGGCCTAATGTTCCTTACTTTGTTCTTCTGCATGGAAATGCCCCATCATTTTAATATTTTTACTTCTCATTCAGTAAAATTGAAGCTCATACTTTCTTATAGATTCATTCACCTGTTATTATTTTCTCTAGTAGTAGCTCAAAGAACAGTTAAACATAAACAGGCTATCCAACTTAAGGAACAGAAGAAAGAGATTAAGCAAAATGTGCCATGCAATACAAGTCTCCTTAAAAAGTTCATCAGACAGGTCCAGTGGAAAGTTAAGGATCTGGATAAAATGGATCCAAAACAGCAAAGCAAATTAATTTCCCAGAAATATGTAGCAAATATCAGTAACATCAGCAATAAATGGGGAGGGTATAAAATGCTTGTATTAAAATCCAAGAATGCTGCATAAATACACACTCAATTCCTAACGTCAGATTATGGGATATTGTGGGGTAAATCAATGCAATTTGCAGCAAATGCACAATATACATTTTTATTTTACTATGTTTGCTAGACATACAACCTTTAGGCTGTCCTATTGCTTTTCATAAGTTATGCAAGCTTTATAATCAGTTGCTAAAACAGATGTGTATGCATTTAATTACAGATGTAAACTTTTTCTCCAACACATTTTAGTATGGTGCATAAAATGGTGAATCAGGTATAAATATATGCATTCATAATTATATTAAATTATATTTACACCTTCTATTCATGAGCTATCTTCTTACGTAGGAACAAAATGAGTTCTAAGTTCACTGAAGTTGAGCCCTAGGTTTTTCTAGTTCAACCAGTCTAAGTACAGAAAGGCGACAAACTGACTTTACAGAATTTCACACAAAGAAAAATAAAGCGCACATTCCACAATTACAGTGTATGGGCTGACATTATAACAGTGTGAGAAAAAAGAAATTACCTGCATGGCTATCTATGCCACTGTGGATCTTGGGAAGCATTATGCTGTTATGGCATGTCATAAGTGACGTTATTGCATTTGATATGGTGTTGTGATATGCCATACATGCCCTAAACAACGTAATTACATTTGTACCATTCTTTTTCCCGTCTTTCCTCATTAAAAATGAACTTGCATTTGAATGGTGATTGGCAGGACATTGTACTTAATGCGGTGCCATGCCTCTTTGTTCTTTACATGTATATTGACCAAGCGGGTATCAGATAATTTCATGCCATTTCATTCTAAAACAAAATTGAGAACATATTGTGAATAGTGTGTATTGCAGTGATGTCTCCCCGTGGTTTGTTTTATGACCAGTTTCAACACAATGTAACATTCGGAGGGAGCAGAAGAGGAAACTGGAAGGAAGTATTCAGTGTACTATTAGAGTAGCTGTAGATATTGCCACCATATGCCTAAGGTCTTCTACTGGATACCCAGGGATGCATTTGCGAGATACTGCCTGATATCAATAGAGGGCAAAGACAGAAAAGTCCTAAAGATAAAACGCATGCCATTTTGTGTTTCCTATGAATTCATTTTTTTTTGCATTTATTATTTATTTTGCATATTTTGTATTTTATATAATTTTTTGTAGCTCTGATTTGTGATTATTAATATTGATTAGGTAATGCTTTGTTTAGAAAATGGCATGTTCTGCAGCCTTAATTTTTATAATAAAAATTGTGATGTTTATGATAAAGTAAAATGTCATTCATTTGTAGTGAACCCTGGTTGTTACTCCATCTACCTGGAGTAATTAGTATTCATTGATGTGTGTGTGTGTGTGTGTGTGTGTGTGTGTGTGTGTGTGTGTGTGTGTGTGTGTGTGTATATATATATATATATGTATGTACACTTTATGTACAACAGAGAGTAAAGGAAAGAGAGACATGTATATAAAGGTGTATGACATATTTGTGTGGTACTCTATATTATGTTGGCAGGTGGTAAATGCATAGTATAGTGAGAGGGGTGGCTTCACCTATTGATCTAAATAAAGATTTACTGCATAAAGAATGCTCTAAAATATTGCATTACGTTTAACTTTTGTTTATGTTGTGTTACCATGCTGTGACAATAAGAGTACCATAGAGGCCTCACCAGGGATTTTATAATTAATTTTAGTTTTGTTAAGCTAAAATATTGTATGTGTGTAGCCCTGTTTTTGCTTTTGTCAGTGTTGTGGAAATGGGCTAGCTAGTGTATGTATGTTGATGGTATAAGTCTAGCATTGATATTTGACAAACTGCTCCCATTTCCACCTGGTGAATGGTATTACTAACAGATATTTGGCCAAGACTACCTAACCAAATGGAATGCTGCCAGAGCTGGATCGTGGTCAAATAACTGCCCCCCCACCCGATGCACAAATATCCCATTAATCAGCTATCTCTTCCCAGTTACCATAAAACACTGTTCAGACCTGTTAGTGTGCATATCATTTTCTTCTTTCTTTTACAATGATCACAAGGATGTGGATTTAATTTAAAACTTTTATTTCAAATTTTACAGCAAAAACACTGATAGCCATTTGTTAAACAAAACAAACAAAAAAAACTGTCATTCTGAACACAGACTTTGTATGAGCAACAGAAAACCTCTCTTCCCTTGAAAATTACACTTGTTGAAAGTGCATCTGGCAAGTCATGAAATTACAATAGATGTGCTGGAATTCATAGTCAAACAGTGTATAATGAAACACTAATTGGCAGCTATATGAAATGTGCCGAGATTCAAAAGACAACATATAACAGATATGCTAACAGCCTGGGACAGTCTACTGGATGCAAGTGCCTCTTTTTAAGTATAGCTAAGGAGTACTGTCTGTGAAGTGACTTGGTCAGAATCACACAGTCAGCAAATGAGGGCCGAAGGCTTCAAACCCTGAATGCAGGAAGCAGCTCATTAACAGCTTATAGCATTATTCATCTGCAGTAAGTGTCGGGCAGACTCTGTTGTAATCCAACACTGTACGTTCACACCTATATTCCTGAAAAAATGTTTAAATTTATTCAAAGATAAAATATTAAAATTAAAATTGAATACATTACCCTGTCTCGTTTACTCACAACCAAATAATAAAAAAAAACATACTGTCAACAGTCAGTGGAACAAGAACTCAGGGGGTTGTACCCCAAAACATGGCACATATGATGAATGATAATGTTCCTCTTTACTACAATTGATTTCTTCCAGTTTAACATGAATATTCTGGGATGCAGCAACCAGTTATTTATACACACACACACACACACACACACACACACACACACACACACACACACACACACACACACACACACACACAAGACCATCAGTTACAACTCCTTGTATGACTGCATACCCCACAGCTGTTTGCTTGCAACCAAATGAATGAAAAAAATACAGAAGTAATGACCTAGAAATGTATTTTGCTAATGTAAGAACTATACAGTGAAACCCATTGCACTCTGTATGCCCTACTAGCTCAATAATCAGACAAAGACCCAAAATCAGGAACAGACTTTAAATTACAGATATGAAGTCTGAAACTCACACATTTTGTATTATTTAGTGACTGTTGTCTACAGTACTTTAACAGAAAAAATTACATTTTATGAGGAACAGACAATAAATATGAAGCAACACTGGGACAGTTTGAGAAATATGCCCTCTGCACACATATGTATATATGCACACACACACACACACACACACACACACACACACACACACACACACACACACACACACACACACACACACAGCTATCAATTATTGCCTGTGTACCTCAGATATCTGCTTGCAATCAAATGAATGAATAAATAATGGCTCAGAAATCTCAGCTCGCTGCTGTCAGAACTACAGACTGCAACAAACAACAATTCACTTCTGCACTCTCGGTCTCTTACCTCAAGAATCAGAGAAAAGGACAGAAAATCAGGGACAGTTTTTAAATATTTCTCTTACATACTTGGAAAGTTTCTAGAACAGGTTTTGCATTAACATGCATTATTTGAAGATATGAAGTCTGAAATTCACAACTGTTGTTTACTGACTTCACTCCTCAAGAATTTACTAGTAAACCAAACATTTAAAAAAAAGACCAAAAATATCAGATATCATTGTTAGGGACAGTTGAAAGCAATAACTGTCATTTACAGCATGGGGAAATTCCTCTAGTTTATTATAGTTTAACTTAAGTTTATTTAAGCAGTGTCAACAACAGCCTGCCTGGGAAATTAAATATCAAAATACAGACAGTTCATACATTTACTTCAAGAATGACAAGCCTAGACAATGAAAAGTTCATAAAAAATTAGATGCACTTAAACAGCTCTACTGAATCTGCAATATTATACTATGCATTCTACTAGCATGTTTAATTGAAATGATCTATAAAAAATCATTAGCTGTATCAAAATAAAAGTAATGTAAACAAATTGGCCCCAGTACTCTTAAGCCTCACAAGGTTTTCTGGCACTGATGTTTTATTGGCTGATGTCTGCACTTTATAAATAAATGAAAAAAAAAACTTAAAGCTGCAGCTGCCTCTTCTAGCCCCTAAAATGAAAGACTATAGACTCAAGACTTAAATGTGTGACATTCTGTTTTTTGCAGTATCCCCCTCTACAAAATACAGAACAATTTGAGAGCTGTACCAGGGAGGATTGCTGCAATGCATATCAAAAATAGAGTTACAAAGTGGACTGTATTTTTTTAATGCTGATGCTTATGTGGGACCCCCCCCCCCAGATAGTACAGGGTTCTAGGCATCTGCGTAAATTGCCTTGTTCTGTATCTGGCCATGAATGCTGCTAAAACTTATAAATGTCCAGTGTCCATGTTCTTCTATGAAGCTTCTGTGAGTTTGGCATTAAAGTGAAGGGTGCAATGACTCCCCTTTCATGGTGTGTGCAAAGAGTTTAGACTTCATATGAATATCGTATTTTACTGACTTTTCATTTTCAACAGAATGATGCTCTTTGATATAGGTTTGACCAAATAGTCTTTGTTATACTGAGTATCAGTTAACTGTACCATATCCTAGCTCATGACTAGTTCATCAGAACAAGATATTGTGTTATATTGTTGTGCATTTATTTTTTAATGACATTACTGTCTTATGCAGCTGATAACAGCCTTTCTTTTTACACTTTATTTTAGGTAAGATGGCTGTTAGTTTTGCAGAGCGGTTACATGGATGATTCTGAGCATGTTCACCAACTACCTATGAATTTGACTATGTTGGTTCAAATGTTATTCCAATGACATTGGGGGGTTTAAAAAGCTGCTAGTGCCCTTTCTACTCACAATAAGGTTTTTACCATTGACTTGCCACAACACAGTGTTTTTTCTGGTTCACATCAGTTACATAATGATATTTTCCATTGTGACAATTCTACATGGCGGTTATCTGATTTTGATGAGACCACTGAAGCATTTAATCTAGACAGTTGGTTTAATAAGTCTTTAATGTTTGCTTATGATTCTATGGCCCCAGTTTCTGAACAACCTACTTCTTTGAAAGAGAAGATATTTCAGCTTGAAAAGTTACTCAAAAAATGCAGGGGTATTCAGTTAGACAAGTTGTGTTTTGAGACTTGTATTAATGCTTGTAGAGTTCCGAGGGACCTATGTGTGTGTATAAATATATTAATATTCTTCAGAAGGATTCTGCATAGCATATGAAGCTGTTGGAACTCTTTAATAGAACTGGGTTAGACATGCTGCATTTATTGGTGTTGGACAACAATAGGAAACTGGGAAAGATGTCAGAAGATATCAAAAGAATTCAGAGGCAAATCATTTCTGATTTGTTATTTACACAATATTAAATCTTATATGAGCATGTATTCTACATTGTGCAGCTTCATTGTGAGTTTATTCTATGAAGGAAAGAAGGGAAACTTAAAAAGGATGAAAAGAATATAGGGATAAGAAGGCTTATCCCACTCCTTCCACTGTTTATTGGCAAGAGAAAATTTTTAGCACATTGGATTTTACTATTTCTATGGGGGATGATGGACAACATCAACAGGAACCTTTTTTAAGTGAATCACCACAACAATGGAGGTCAAAGGGACTGTAGGAGAAGCTAGTGGAAAACCATCTGCAAGTACCACAGTTACAGTCAAATTCTCTTGGTCTGCCCCAAACAAACTGAGGGGCAGGAACAACAAAAAAAGCAAAGGGGAGAAAGAGATAATGGTAGATACAGGTAGTGTGTTTTCTTGCAAAGGTTTTACATTTTTTGATTATTCATATTTAAACATTAGTTCACCATTGGGCAATCTGCTATCAAAACATTTTGCTTTTATTCCATCCTTCCTGATAAGTTAACGGATACTGTTATTGAGCTAAATTATATGTCAGAAAAATCTGAGTTTATTTGAAGGTGCTGATGTGACCTGTGGAAGACACCAAGGGATTTGTAGGAAAAGTTGTTTTAATCCTCCCTTGTTATCACCTTTGGCAACATTTGAATGTTTATGTGAACATGACATTAGATTGTTGTATAGGAGAGTATTAATGAATTCTGTTTTTAAAATCCTGACTTGGAATAAATGGGACTTGTTTTTGAAATTAAAGGATGACAGACAAATTCATATTATGAAGCCTGAAAATGGAGGAGGTGCAGTGATTATGGACAGTTTCAAATATTATCAGAAAATGTTAGACTATCTAAATGATAATAAATTCTTTATTTCAGTATCACAGAATGCATTTAACATTGTTTGTACTAGATTTGATATGAGGCTAAATGAGTTGTTCATTGAACATTTTATACCTAACAAGGTAGTGGATTTTGAGAGTTAAGCATTCAGTTGTGCCGGCCATATTTGGGATAGATACCTAAAGTCCATAAAAATGTACAAGATCCTCCACTAAGATCAGTAGTAGCAGTTCGTGGGTCTAAGATTAAGCTACTTTCTAAATAAATTGATTTAAAATTGAAAAAAAAAATCTGATATTCTTTATGTTGTTGGATTTGTGGCACTTTTTAAGATATATGGCATCAATAGAATTCATTCAAAAAGTTTTTTTTTGTTACCATTGATATAAAAGATTTATTTCTAGTTATACCACATGATTTGGAATTAGATTGGCTTTAGGAAGCTAAGGTCAAACATACCAATTTACCCCGTGGAGATATTTTGTTTTTGATATTATCAGTGGATTTTGGTTTTGATCTACAACTATGTTTATTTTGAAGGGGAATATTACAGGCAGGTAGAGGAAGTAGCAAAGGAGGTGGCTGTTGCTCCACTCTTTACAAATATTATACTATGGTGGTGGGAAGTTACCTTTATTTTTAATTCTTCACATTTTAACAATATTATTAAGTATTTCCATTTTTGGATGACGTTTTTATAATTTGAATAGGTAATATTAATGAATGTATCCTGTTTATGGATTATATAAATTCAACTACTACTTTTTTAAAATTTACCCTTGTTGGGTTAGACCAAATCAATTATTTAAATGTTACTGCTTATAAAAATTACAATATAAAGCACTATGAGTCTAATATCTATAGAAAACCAACATTTTCTAATAGTTATTTACATTTTAGTTCTCAGCATCCAAGTTGGGAAAAACAGAAGTTGGCCAAGGGACAGTTTATTAGACTGTCAAGGTTGGTTTCTAATGATCACGATTTTAGTAAGGAGTTACAATATTTAAAGGCATTGTTCCTAGGAAGGAATTATCCAGAAACCTTGCTAGATGCATTAGAAGCTGATATTATGGGAACTAGGTATGAAAACCAGAAAGCATTAGTAAGACATCCCAAATCAGGCCAAAAAAAAGTATGGAAGTGAGAAATAATTTTTGCCCAATGTTATTGTTCTTACTAATGACAATAAACTAGGAAACATTAGAAATGTACTGGAGGGAAAATGGGGTGGCATTTTTGGAGCATTTAGCATGAAAGAGAAACTAGGAAGTAAACTAAAAGTATTTTTTTAAAAAAGGTTTTAGTTTAAAGTCCCACTCTGAGTTTGAAAAGGGAAGTATGCCTCATTATAATCATATTCTTAAGTTCAGCATGTTCAAATGTGGGGCATGTAAACATTGTTAATATATTAGTAAGACAAAGAGCTTTTTGATGCTGGTTATCCAAAATCATTTACTATATGTGGTCGCTACAATTGTACTACTAAAGAAGTGGTATATTTAGCCTCATGCCTTTCTTGTAATGCTTTTTATGTAGGTAAAACAGAGAATGCTCTTAGACAAAGAATTTACCAACATATATATGCTATACAAAGTTAGATCTTAATAAAGCATTATATAAACACTTTACGGTGTGTGCTAGTTTTAACAAATTTTTATTTTTAGACCCAGAGAAAGTACAATATAATATTAGAGGTAGAAATTGGCATGCTAAATTGGAGGCAAGGAAATTGTATTGGATGCTCTTATTAAATGCATTTAAATTCATGGGAGTAAATGCAGCTATTTAAATTAATATCATTTTAATGCTGAGAGCTGAAAAATTATGACTTGTGTAATGCTGTGTTTGGTTTTCTTGTGTGTGCTTTAATCTGCTTATAACTTACAAATGTTTGGAAATTTAAAAGTCATGTGATTTTGTATTTTAATTTGATTGGTAAATTATATGAGTAGGGTAGTATAAAAGTGTTAAAAAACATTTCTTTGGTTTTGTTCTGGAGAAGTTCTATAAGCATTATAGTGCTGATGTGATTTTTGTCATATACGTTGATTTAAGTTCTCTTTGAATTCTGTGGATACTGTTTTTGATTATTATTTTCTTTTGCAATATTTTATTCATTTGAAGCTGAATATGGATTCCTTAAATGAGTATGCAATTAATGATTTGCTAATGCACAAATATCCTGTACAGTGTAATAAATGCTGTGCATATTTAAAGGTAACAGCTGATAACACTGGTGATCTGTGTTCCTCGTGGCAAAAGTTGGATAATTTGCTTACCATCATTAGAAGTAAATCTAGACTTAATGATGATAATTGCACTTGTGCAATTGGCATGGCTTGGAGAACTGTTGTTTTACATATTAATGACTGGACTGATCAACTAAATAATGTTAGGCACAGAACAAATAGAACACATTTAGGAAATGACTTATCTATTTTTTGCAAAGATCATTCAACCCCTATGAAACAAGACAATGCCACTGACAACTTTGGAATCTTGGATGCAAGTATTCAGCAATCTGAGGATCCAGTTTATTTAGAAGGAAACAAAAAAGAAAGAAAGGAAGAAGTTCGCAACAAATAACAAGGAAGAAAAAGAAACTGATTAATGACTGTAAAGGAAAGAGAATATGCAGTAAAAAGGACACTGCTTTGTTATGCAACATACAGGTTACAGGGAATGATTATATTTTTATATCAGAAAACCTTCAGCCTACAGAGAAAAGCATAATTTTTTCCAATGGAGAAGGTAGAGGCAAGGGGGCAGGTGAAAAGGAAAAAAAAAAACAAAATTGAACATAGAAGGATTGAAGAACATTACTGTAAGAAAAAAGAAGAGAAAGACAGATGTTGACTGCATGACACCAGCTGACTGAGAATTTAATACACAATGAAAACAGTGGGATTAATAAGACTAATAGTGATGAAGATCTATCCTTTGTAACAATTGACAGAGCAGATATTACTGTATTAGAAGCTGAAGATTCTTCAGAGCTGGCTAGCAAAGATATTATTGCAATTGGAGATTCAGTTAATAGAGGAACTGATACTTATATCTGCAGAGATGATAAAGAACATTGAATAGTGTTATGCTTGCCACAAGCAAAAATAGAAGATGTGAGACAAACCTTGGAACGCCTTAATGTAAGAAAGTATAGATTTTTTTTTATTCAGGTTGGTACAAATGATGTCACCAGCAAGGATTCTCTGACTGTTAGTAGGGAACTGACAGCCCTGTTAGATAGCATAGCTTGTACAGGTGTTAAGACATATTTTCACAAAACACCTATAGAAAGGATAGTCAGGTCACTGTGAATGAAAATAGTTTTTGGGTAAATACCTACATAGAAAAAATGTCCTGTTTCAAAAAATGAAAATGTGTAGAGCATCCAAGCCTATTTTATGGGCACACATGTATTCAGACAGGATGGTGTGCATTTGTCAAGATCAGGAAAGAGAATTTTTTCAGCATATATTTTGCAGTATTTGACAAACATTAGGTGTGTTTTTTGCCAGGTCAAAATTTTAACAGTTCACAGATAGCAAAATTTGATGCATCTCTGATGGTTGTTAATGCTAGGAGATTAATAATAACATTTTAGTATTGGAAAATGTGCTATGTTCACACAATATTATGTTGTTATTGTTTGTGAAACATGGTTAAAGAACAATGACTGGAAACCAGTTCTGTCAGCGTATAAATGTTTTTACTGTAACAGACATTCTAACAAAAAATAAGGTGAGGTGCTATGATAGGGATTAAAGATAGCTATGAGACCTGTGATTATTACATGTTCAATGATAATACCAATACTATAGACTGTGTAACTGTGACAATAAAGACAGCCATGGAACATATAACAGTTGTTGGAGTGTATAGACCACCAAAGTCAAGTGCAGATGACCTAGCGGAATTCATACACTTCTTGCATGAAACACAGGAGGGGAAAATAATACTAGCTGGGGACTTAAATTTACCAGAAACAGACTGGAATAATATTGATTCAACAAAGTTTGTAAGGAAAGTATTCACAGTGTATATTCAGGAAGATTTAGTATCAAAACGTCGAATGGAAAAATACTTTCTGTTCAACACATTGAATACAAAAAATGAAAGTCAAAATGTAGAACAAGTCACAATGTCGAATCAGCTGAACGAATTCAGCAGATTCGACATTGTTGCCGAACAGATCATGTTATACCTAATATCATGTTTTTGCGGGGGGGGGGGGGCAATGGAATGTGAAAAGTTTTGAAAGAGAAATTGTTTGAGTGCAAAAAAAAATGTCTAACATCAGGATCTAGGCATACAAAGTCAGGGGGATATATTTCCATAAGAACAAGATATCTGATTAAGGTGAGAGACAAAAAATATAAGAAATGGAACAGAGGGCGAACTACAACTTTGAAAACTGAAATAAACAAGCTAGACAACCAGATTAAGCATAGTGTGAGATAAGATCAAGAAAAATATGATATTGAGCATAACAGGAAACCTTTTTATAGATACATAAGATGTGGTAGGAGTAAAGACACACAAATTTATAAACTGTGTGCAGATTCTAAAATTTATTCTCAGACACAACAGATTATAGTTATATTTACAAAATCTTATGCAAAACAGTTTGGATCCACAAAAGGGGTGCTAAGTTGTCCGAGTGACATCAAGGTAACTCCAGATACTGGAAGCAGATTAGATTATATTGAAAAAGAACTGCACAAACTGGATCCAAACAAAGTACAGGGAGGAGAATGAATTAGTAGCAACAACCTGAGAACACTTCAGTAAGAACTTACAGTACCATTCTATCTATTATTCACTGGGTCATATAAATATGGGGAGATTCGTCAATATTGGAGACATGCACTTATTAAGCCTGTCTTTAAGGGAAATGGGAGTAGGACTTAACCAGAGTCATATAGACCCTTAAGTCTACTTTCATGCTGTGGAAAAATAATGGAGAAGGTATTGGATAAGTTATTGTCAGAACTGGATAGGTTGGGACTGGAAACCATATATCAGCATGCATATGTGGAAAATAAATCTATTGCCACCTGTAACATGATGTTCTGTAACAATATAACAGCTATGAATGAAAAATTGTGCTGTTATGTAATTTATATAAATTTAACTTCAACATTTGACAGAGTCATGCACAAAACACTGATCAATAAATTAGTACAACTAGGTATTGATGTACTCTTGATAAGATGGAGAGCTGCATGGCGTATAAATAGGACATGGCAAGTATCATACACCAACTGGACAGATGAAACCCTTGGTTACAATTAGGGTGTCCCACAGGGATCTGTCCTAGGCCCTTACTTGTTTAGATTGTATCTTTCAGACCTAACTTTTTCATCTGAGGTATTCTACAGTCTGTATGGAGACTACCTGAAATTGGGTAAACCGATTACATGTGTTACAGATAAGGCACGTCTGCAAAATAACTTGACTAAATTGACCATTTGGGCACAGGAGAATAATATGCTGATAAATACATCAAAAACTAAGCATATGAGATTTGGGAGACATAAATTGAAAGGTGAATATTTAATGCAGCACACAGTGATTGAAACTGTAGACTCATTTAAGGACGTGGGTAGATTCAGTTATGAGTTTTTTTAATAATGTCAGCCAATTGGTTAATGATAGTTATAGAACTATAAGCTGTATAAAATGATTTATAAAGTCTAGGAAATTAGAAATAATGAAGTCATTGTTTGTTGGTTGCAATAGACCTAAACTTGAGTATGGAATAACAATATGGAAACCTTATAAGAAAACAAGCAGGAGAAAACTGGAATGAGTACAGTGGAAATATACCAAGAGCATCCATGGATGTGAAAATTTAAGTTATTATGAAAGACTAAAATATCTCAATTTGTGCAGTGTCTCTTGTAGATATCTAAGAGGAGATCTTATTCAGGTACATATGGAATATAGTGACAGTTACCTCTGGGAATGTTTGGGGTTATCAAAAAGTGCTAGAGAATCATCAGACAACTTGTGTAGAAGAAAAAATGCCACGAATAACAACCCAGCCAATATACAGAATTTATTACTTAGCGCCTTGGCTATTCAGCCTTCAAAGAGTAAAAAACACATTATGAACATAACCAATATATACAAATAAAATTAACAAAACACACCCACTGTTAATTAGATTAAATTAAATTACATATTTCCATTCACAATCCTTGTTTAAACCTAATGGTTCCAATGTGTTAAACTTTAGAATATATGAAGTTTCTTTTCTACAAAGATTAGTATTTAAACTAACAAGTTCACCCAGAGATACCTCAACCTTTTCCAAAACACAAGCTGAATACAATCAGGGTTGGAACCATGAGCATAAAAAAATGACTACCTAAATGGCTATCCATTTTAACATTTTTTATATCTCTTATGTGTTCTTGAAAGTGTACTTTGAAACTTCTACTAGTTTCACCAGTATAATATGTATTACAACTACACTTTAAAGCATATATAACCCCACAAGTGTTACATTTAAAATTACCTTTTACAGAAAAATAGCATTCATTAATGTATTTAAAATAATTTACCACATTTTTACATACAGAGCATTTACCACATTGCACAGTACCTACAGGTGTTAACATTTTCCTGCTAATTCCCACAATAGGTAATTTAAAATGGTTATGTACTACCATGTCTCCTAAATTTCTTGCCCTCTTATAAGAAATTTGTAACCTTTTGGACAATAATGAATACAATTCCTTATCTCTAAGTAGCATAGGCCAAAACTGTTGTGCTGTAGTAACAGCTTTGTTACTGATGACATTAAAAGTAGTTACAAAGAAAACCTCATTAATACTTGTTCCATCATTACCTATATAGAAACTAAAAGTATTATCAGGCCTAAGATAAGCCATATCACTGTTATTAATTTGAGTATTGGGCCACCTTAATTCCATTATTTTAACTTTAGCCTCTACAACTAACCTGGTATCATGACCCCCATGTAGAAACATTTTTTTTCAGATTCCAACATTTCCTTATTAAATACTTCATCTATATTGCAAAGTCTATGTATTCTTAAACATTTGTTGTATAGTAAAACTTTCATTAAATGATCTGGATGACAACTGCTTCCATTTAGGAATTGATTTCTCTGTTCATATTTATTATATAACCCAGTATTTAGTTGATTAAGCTTAATATCCAAAAAATTTACTTCCATCCCCAACTGAATACTATAAAATTGTAGGCCCATAGTGTTTGTAAGTCTTCCATAAACTGAGAGGCCATATGCATGGGGCCTTCACATAAAAAAAATAAGCTCATCTACAAATCTTAAATATAACAAAATCTGAGACCCATAAAAACTATGATGATATATATTGTCAAAGTCAATTTTACCCATAACCAAATTGGCATACATGGGGGTGAAAGTCATCCCCATCACAGTTCCTTGTGTAGACGATTCTATAGAAATGAGAAACGTACTAACTGGTTCTCTGACAGAGTAGCTGATGCATGGAACAGACTATCAAATTACATTAAAGAAAGTACTAGTTCAGATATTTTTAAGGACAGCCTGGCCACTTATTATGGGAACAGCTGTTTTGGTATATTGGCAAGCTAGAAAGGCATTAATGCCCATGATAAAATATTTGTATATATGTATGTAGAATGAAGGTGGTTAACTTAATTAAACCACGAGTGTTCTCCGAGTACAGTCGGTGTTTGGTTATTTTGTTATTTGTTGGTTTTGCATGCTTGGTTTGCTGAGTTGTTTTCATAGGTTCATAGGTAGGTACTAGGCTATTGGCCCTAGGCTCTATATAAGCCTAGCCCAAAAGGTACCCTGGCTTTTGCCACCCAAGAAAATTATTTTCTTGTGGCCCTGTCAAGCAGAGCCACAGAAGTGGTCCCCGGGGTGAATTTCCTATTTCCCATCCAATCATCAAGGTTTTTCTTGAAGAGTGCTAATGAGGAGCGTTGTTTAATATAGACAGATAGTTTGTTCCAGAGTATGGGAAGTTTCTGGGACAGGAATCTATCCCTCCAACATGTTCTGTTTATTGTGGTGATAAGGTTTAGGTCCCTAGAGTGCATAGCTTGGAGGGATTGGGATTTCTTTTAAGTGGAGCATGTCCAACAGCTCTGGGTTTGACAGAGCTTTGTATGTTAGGCAGAGATCACCTCTGAGTAGGGGATATGCAACAGAGTAAAGCGTAGGGCATATGTTTGAGGCTGGCAATCCTCTTTGTGAGGTATTTCTGCAGCCTTTCCAGTTGATGTAGATGTCTTGTGAGGTACATACCAAAAGGGGCATTGTACTCTATAATGGGTCTAATGAGTGATGAGTAGAGGGGAACAATTACCTCTTTTTTCCTGGATGAGAAACCTTGTGTGATGAGGTGTGCCATGTAAAAGGATTTCCTGACTACTGTGGCAATGTGATTATCAAAGGAGAGACTACTGTCCACCTGTGTCCCGAGGTCTCTTATCACACTTTCGGTGTTAAGTAGACTACTGCCTATGTGGTAGTTCATGGGTACAGAGTTTTTACCAAAAGGGATGACAATGCACTTTTTGGCATTGACCTTGAGGCCATGGCTTTGACACCATGCATCTGTCACAGTGAGGCCCTTTTGTAGGATGTCCACATCGTTAGGTGTTTCGGTTATGGCTCCTAGTTTGCAGTCATCTGCGAACTTCATTAGCCAAAGACCTTCTGTGTTAGCCTATACTTCAGAGACATAGATACCAAACAGGAGAGGACCCAGGACTGAACCCTGTGGTACTCCACTTGTCACTGGTCTGAAGTCGGATTTGGAGTCTGCTATTTTCACAGTGTGGGTTCTGTTAGTGAGACAGTTAGCAATCCATCTTGTAACATGTGGATTTATACCTAGTTTAGTGAGTTTATCTATAATTCCAGAGTGGGTTTGGTGTCGAAAGCCTTGGCGAGATCTAGATAGGTGGTGTGAACCACCTTACCCTCATCTACGGCTTTGGAGAATGCTTCAAACAAGTCTATCAGGTTTAGGAGACATGATCTGCCTTTTACAAACCCGAACTGGGTGGGGTCCAGAGTTTGGAGATTACCAATGTCTTTCTTTATAAGTTCCATGATGATACATTCCATGGCCTTGCAGACCAGGCTCATCAGCCTAATGGGGTGGTAGTTCCTGGGGTCTGTAGTGACTCCCCCTTTGTGGAGTGGGATAACTGTCGCTGTGTACCATTTAGTGGGCACAAAGCCTGAGGTGAGGCTATGATTGAACATGATACTTAGGTAGTTCGTGTAGAAAGCAGCCTGGGATGTTGCCAGGTCCCATGGATGCTGTGTTCTTGGCTTTTGAGAGTGTGGTTTTTACCTGTGCAGCCGTGATTACAGGAACTTTGCAATCTTCTGGTATAGAGATGGACCCTTTAGGGGGTGAGAGGTGGGTAAAGTTAGCACTGACCCTATCTGCCAGGATGTTGGCAATATCAGTTGGTTCTGTATATTTAGTGTCATTGTGCTGTAACTCAGAGGAGATCTGAGTGTTGCCATTGAGATTCTTGACATAGCTATAGAATGCTTTGTGGTTGTCTTTAGAAACAGTGGTGATTTTGTTTTCATAACTAGCTTTGCAGGATGAATGAGGGATCTCAGCTTCTTACTGAGGCTGACCAGGGAGTTCCTCCAATCATGTGATTTTAGTCTTTTTTGCAGGAGTGTCTTTCTTCTATTATAGAGTTTGTTTATGGCAGGGGACCATCAGATTGGTTTCCTTTTTTTGGAGGCTAGCATCTTGGTTCTGTTATGGATAGCATGATCCATGCACTCGTGTAAGTGCTTATAAAGTGCATTTGTGTAGGATTCAGCAGTCGTACCTCTATTGCCTGTCTGGATGGGTGTCGTGAAGTTTGCCACTTCTATCTCAAGAAGCGTGAAGTTGGCTTTGGAGAAATTTTTTACGGTGGTTTCCCTGATGGGGGTGGGGGCGGGATGTGGATGTCTAGGGTGATTAGCTTGTGGTCGGATCTGACTAACAAGGAATTGACCTCTGGTGTGGAACACCGGTCGCCCATGTTGGTAATGACTAGGTCTAGGATATTGCTGCCCCTGGTTGGGGTGTGGATAAGTTGATTCAAGGCATTGGAATTTATGAATTCCAGAAAACATTGAGCAAAAGAGTTGGTATAAGAGTAATTTTCCCAGTTAATGGTGGGGTAGTTGAAATTGCCCATTATTAGGGTGTTGGGTTGTACCCTAATATTTTCCAGTGTATAAAGAAATGAGGAGTGGGAATCCCGGGGCATGGTGGGGGATCTGTAGCAAGCTACAATTTGGATTGCGGTCTTGCCCAGAGTTAGTTGCACTTGGATAATCTCAGATGCATTATGCTGAGCAACTAGCCTGGAGGTGTGGATATCCTTAATGAATATGGACATGCCTCCACCTTTAGTGTTTCGGTCCATGTTAGGTGGCCGAAAGGTGTGGTATGAATTATAGCCTGGTTATGCAGGGGTGCTCTCTGGAGCCTTGAACCAGGTCTCTGTCTCTGCACAGATGTTAATGTTCTCCATTTTAAGGAGTGCCTTGAGTGAGTGCATTTTGAGGTTTAGACTTCTAGCATTGAGTAGCATTACCCTCAGATTTTGCTTGCTTATACCTGTTATGGTGGTGAATTTGTCATTTGAACCTTGCTTAAAAAACACACTATAGGGTTGGCAAGAACCTTAGCCAGTATCTGGAATACCAAGGGTGACAGGTGCAGGCCATCTTTGGCAAAGTATTGTGGTCTGTCGATCATGTCATCCCATGCAGACAGATACTGGATCCCCTTAGAATGACACCAGAAGCTTAGCCAATTGTTGAAGTCAATAATTTTGTCCTTGTACTGTGGTATCATTCTGGGTGATGGCAGGATGCTACTCAGGGCTAGGGTCATACCTGCCTGGGCTACAAGATCGGAGAGCTCCTCCATGTCTCTTTTCATGTAGTCCAGGGAGGTACATCTCAGGTCATTCACACCAATATGAACAATGACAGAGTCATATTTGTACTTGTTGTGGAGTGACCTGAGTGCGTGCGTTATGTGGCAGATTCTGGCACCCGACAGGCAACTGACAGTAACCTTCTCCTTGTTTAGCCTGGTGAGTGAAACATCAGTGTGCCTGACTATCAAGTCATCTATGACTAGAGTGTTGGGTACATTGTTATGCCTTATGGGCTGTGGTTCGGTGGCACACTGAGTTTGTGAGCTATGTGTCATGTGGGTTGTGTTGGAGGGTGGAGGTTGATTGCGTTTTTGCTTTGGAGGTCTCTGTTGCTTGGGCAGATTTTTATTGAGAGCCTCAATGAATGTAGGTGTGTCTTTTGTGTTTCTACGTGTGTGTTTTGGTGCTGTAGGTTTTGAGGGACTATGTGATGAGTGTGGTGTGGTGCAAGTGCTTACCCTCTCCTCTTGACTGTCTAGTCCAGTCTTGGGTGAAGAGAGTTTTGCTTTCAGTTTGGCTATATAACTGCATCTCTCACAGGTTGTAATGTTGGGTAGTTGGAGGATCGGGTTGTCTGTGTACATGAGGCAATTGCTGCATACCCCAAGATGCCCAGATTCATCAGGTAGACAGGAGAAAACACTGGGAGCTGACCCATAGATATAGGTGCTTATTTATTAAGTACTAAAAACTGTTTTCCTTTAGACAAGTGAGGAAAGTTGAGTGATGTAGTAATTTGTAGCTTATTTAGTGCTTACAATGAGTTCTGAACAAGTGCTGATCTCAAATACACAAATTTGAGTGCTAAAATTAAAAAAAACTGGCTAGTTCTAAGGGAAAAATTGAAGAGCACACTTTATGGCACCGGGAATATTTTAACCCTAGCTAAACTGCGATGCATAAAGTGTATTGTTTTATATAACAGTAGCAAATTAGCAAACTGATTTAAACAAATTAACCAATTAACCAATAAAAAGCTACAAACTGAGCCCCGTTCTAGCAGTCTTCAATCAGACAAGTTCTAACTGCACACTCCTGCCACTAGGGTGCAGGGGAACCTTCTCCAGAAAAACATGGCCTGGATTAGTGCTCAGGTTATACAAACAAAGCTAGATTCAGCAGGTATGAATCTAGTCTTGTGCTACAGCAAACAAGGCGTACCAGTTTCAGAAAGAAACAGTTCAAATAAGCAGGCACAATAAGCCTTTAACCAGAAATTCCCAGCTCAGAAGGGCAGAATCTAACCTCTCCTCCCACAAGAGTGAAGACCACACCTTCTTAATGTAAAATAACTGGCCCTAAGCCCAAATGCTTAAACCAGAACTAATACACTTTTAGAATAACAGACACTAAGCCTTCAATCAGCAACTCCGAACTTAGAAAGATGTAAGCTACCTGTTCTGCCACAGCAGTGAAGACCACAAACCTTCTTAATGTAAAACAACTGGTCTGAAGCCCAAGTGTTTAAACCAAAGGCTTAGAATAACAGTTACAATTTAATCAGCTACTACCAAGCAGTAATAAATGCAGCAGAATAAATGCAATCAAGTACTTTTAAGAACAGGCAGCAGAAGCAAAATAAAGAAATAAACTTGGAAGAAACACAAATACAGTAAAAGCAAATGAATAAAGTGCAATTTTTTATAACAGTAGAAAACAAGAAACCTGATTTAAACAAATTACCCAATTAACCAGTAAAAAAGCTCAAAACTGAGCCCTGTTCCAGCAGTCTTCAATCAGAGAAGTTCTAACTGCACACTCCTGCCACTAGGGTGCAGAGGAACCTTCTCCAAAAAGATGACCTGGATTAGTGCTCAAGATATACAAACAAAGCTAGATTCAGCAGGCCTCAATATAGTCTATATTGTCTGTACTACAGCAAACAAGGCACACCAATTTCAGAAAGAAACAGTTCAAATAAGCAGGCACAATAAGCCTTTAACCAGAGATTCCCAGCTCAGAAGGGCAGAATCTAGCCTCTCCTCCCACAAGAGTGCAGACCACAAACCTTCTTAATGTAAAATAACTGGCCTGAAGCCCAAGTGCTTAAACCAGAACTATTACACTTTTAGAATAACAGACACTGAGCCTTCAATCAGCAATTCCCAACTTAGAAGGATGTAAGCTACATGTCCTGCCACAACAGTGCAGACCACAAACCTTCTTAATGTAAAACAAACGGTCTGAAGCCCAAGTGCTTAAACCAACAGGCTTAGAATAATAGTTACAATTTAATCAGGCTACTACCAAGCAGTAATAAATGCAGCAGAATAAATACAATTGAGTACTTTTAAGAAGAGGCAAAAGCAAAATAAGGCAATAAAGTAGGAAAAAACACAAATGCAGTAAAACCAGATGAATAAAGTGCATTTTTTTAGTAAAGTGCAAGGAGAGAGGAAGTGGGTTGGCCTTCTCAAATGTTCTCTCTGTATTAAGTAGAGTGAACACTAGACTGGGGGTGTGTGTGTCCCAGATCAAATTTACAGTAGGGGCAGACAATTGTAAAGCCACCAACTATAACAACACCACAAGAATAGGATGGGAGGGAGGGGGACAGGAAAGATGAGAACAGAAAGCAATGCCAGAAAATATATAAAATAATGCAGTCAGGCAAAAAAATATTTCAGTCAGGAAAAATTAAGTTAATTAAATAGACAGAAAAACAAAATACAGTACTATCTTTAAAACCGCTGGTCTGTACTTAACTTCAGCTTCTAATACAGTTGATTATAACCAGCCAAACCACTCAGATATTGAGCAGAAAATAAATTCCCAGCTATGTGGCTAACACTTAAAGCATAGAAAAACCATCTAAGCTAAGAGTTAAATATTGAATAACAAAGAGGTGAGAACAGCAATAACCCCCCCCCCAACTGCAGAGGGACTGACAAATCACAATATTTAGTGAAACAATTAAATAGAGAGAAAAAACTGTTTCAGAACAGATGAGAACAGAAAGCAATGCCAGAAAATATATAAAATAATTCAGTCAGGCAAAAAAATATTTCAGTCAGACAAAATTAAGTTAAACAAACAGACAGAAAAATAAAATACAGTACTATCTTTAAAACTGCAAGTTTGTACTTAACTTCAGCTTCTAATAGAGTTGATTGTAGCCAGCCAAGTCACTCAGAGTGGTGTATTTGCTAAGGTGTGTGAGTAGCTGTACAGTGGGACTAGATACTTTAGTGCAACTATCTAATACTGACATTATCAGTTGAATGAGGAGTTATGTTACTGCTACCATGGTTTTGCAGATACATTGTAAAAGCTGTCACCCACAACAAAATGTTATGCCCTCTCCTTACCTCCTTTTCCAACCTTTCTAAGGTGATTCATTCACAGTAACCAGAGATTATTTTACATCCTCATACTCTATTATTTATTTCCACTCCTAACAGCTGGTACTGATTATAGGAAGTTCTCTGACAAGTGTTGCACTTACTCTCTATCTTCTACAACTGCTCACTTTCTCCCTCATATTGATTATTTTTATATCTTTTCAGGTTCTGTTTCTTTCTTTTACAGATGCTACAGTTTTTAAGTTCTCTGTGAATAGAATAGGATAGATTAATTTGTTCCATGTCTCTCTCTCTCTCTCTTTATATATATATATATATATATATATATATATATATATATATATATATATATATATATATAGGTGCATATATCTCACCAAGGAGTGTTTTCCTTGGTGGGGGTTGAAGCCGACCCAACTAATCAAAAATCAACATTATGTTAGAAATCGCTGTACAGTGATGATTAGGGAATATGCCCCTTCCCCACTGTAGTATGATCTCAGAGTTGGAATATATAATTAGCAGGGGTTGAGGGGCACATGGAGGCTTTATTTTATTTATATTTATTTATTTTATATTTGTTTTATTTATTTTTTAATCCTTTGCTTTTAGAAATTGATTTGTTCATATTGATGATTTTGAAATTGACAATTTGTACAGTTGACCAATCTTTATGTTTTTATATATATACATATATATATATATATATAAATATATATATATATATATATATATATATATATAGACACACACACACACATACACATACACACACACGAATATATCCATTAAATGTCTTTAAATTGTAACCCTTGTTCAAATGCTGCATTTTCTGTAAAGCTAGTTGATTTAGTAAGTGTAATGCATCTCTTGACAGAGTGAGGTGGTAGACTAGAGTCTGATTAATCTTGTTACATATTAACAGTTAAACTTCAAACACCAAGCAATGTAGGATGGTACTATTTATTAATACCTATTATTGGTCTGAAGGGAAGGAAGAAAGAAAGTAATTTTCCCACATAGCCTTCCAACTTCCCTAGCAGCTTGATAAAATGTGAATACAAGTTAAACAACAATTATTTTCCACATTCTCATAAGAGTTTGTTAACATTTGCCTCATGCCTGAACATGAAAATACACTATCTGTCATCATAGAGTCCCAGCCTGCTTTAGCCTCATCATTATCTAGCCTAATTAGTTCTTGATTTTCTGACATAATGTCTGCCTCGTATTTACTAATAATCAACTTCTTCTAACATATACAGGTTGCCCCTGTGAAAGGTGCATATATTTATCTAAGTTGTAGACCAGTCTCTCCATCTAGTTTGCAGTCAGTAAACACCACTGCAATAACATTTTATTAGCACAGCATCACAGCAAGAATATATTGTCACCACACCACAACATTACACTTGTATATGTTGAGGCAGTAAAGAAAATCACTGCTTAATCACCCTAGGCCTTCAAGACATGCAGCTAACTTACCACAGCCACAGAGGCACAAATGCCAACATTGTACTGACACATGGTGTTATTAGGAGTCACCTGTGCTGCAGTGCTATTCCCTTGAGGTCCCATAAACTTGGAGCACGTTCGAAAAATATCTTATTCATTGGTGAATCCATTGAAAGAGAAAACAGTCAGCAGGCTGGCAAATGATAAGGTGACAGCTGCCTCTCTGATGTAAGGATTAGGGATGCAGCTGGGGTCCTTGGGTCTCTGCACCATCCCAGATGCATTTATGACCTTGCAGTTGCCCATGTCATGGTGACTCATCTTAGGTGTTATTCCTTGGGGGGCAGTCCAGAGAGACATTATTGAGCAGAAATGACTTGCACCTTTCACCCCTTGGTTTTTGCATACTAGCTAAAACCTTTTCTATTAGTAAAGCTGAAGTAAAACTTGAATCCAACATTAAGGTTAAGCTCAATTATTTGGATCTGGAAAAAAATGAAAGTGACCTGCAGAACACAACCACTCTGAAAATCCAAACAATCACTTACATTATTGCCACACAACAAATGAGAATAAATGCACACAAGATTACAAGAATAAAAGACAATATTTTATGTGGGGGCAGATCCCTTTATTCACCATGCTGGTGTGTAACCCCCCCCAAGCCTCCACCTACTTAGCAAAATTAACTCCACAGCTGATGCGATTGAGGAACATGACAGTTCTTTAATGGAGAGATAACCTTAACATAAACACATTGCAGCTCCAGTTCATTTATGCTCAACATATCTCCTACTGATGAGACACAGAAAATGACCCTTCACAGCAGCAAATTAAGAAACCATTTAGTAATGAATGTTAAACAATCAACATGAAAACAGAACTGCAGCAGATAGTAAAGACAATCACAAGGCCTTCTATAGTTATGTAAAGAATCTACATGGCAATACCCAGATTTGCTCTGAGCTACTGCACACTGGTACCTCCTATACTAAGCCAACAGATATTGCCAATATACTGGCTGACAGATTCAGTGCCAACTTTGTCCCTCCCCCCCAAAGGACCAATCACAATACCAGTAGATTGCCAGGCACTCAGTATTACTGCTGCACAGGTTAAAACAGCACTGTCCAAGGCCAAGAATACAGCTTCTATGGGACCTGACAATATTCCTGGCTGTGTTCTACATGAGGTACAGAGTGAACTGGCATCTCATCTGTGTGCTCTGTTCAATCACAGCCTCACCTCAGGCTTTTTCCCTACCAAATGGCGCACTGCTACAGTCATCCTTCTCCATAAAGGAGGAGCGACTACAGACCCTGGGAACTATCACCCCATTAGCTTGACGAGTCTGATATGCAAAGCTATGGGACGCATCATCATTGACTTAATAAACAAGGATATAGGGAATCTCCAAACTCTGGATCCCACAGAGTTTGGTTTTGTGAAGGGTAGCTCATGCCTGCTCAACTTGGTCAACTTCTTTGAGTCAGTTACCAGAGGTGCGGATTAAGGCAAGGTGGTTCATACAGCCTACCTTGATCTGGCCAAGGCCTTTGATACCATTCCCCATTCAGGAATCATAGAAAAACTCACTAAGCTAGGCATCAACTGCTATATCACTAGGTGGGTTGCAACCTGGCTCACAGATAGAACCCACAGTGAAAAAGTAGATGACTCTAAGTCAGACTGCCAACCAGTCACGAGTGGAGTCCCACAGGGTTTGATTCCGGGTCTTCTTATGTTTGGTATCTACTTCTCTGAAGTCCAGGCCAACATGAAGGGACTCTGGATGACAAAGTTTGCAGATGATTGCAATCTGGGAGCTAATTTTAACTCCCCAAGTGATGTTGACATCACTGAGACCAACGACTGGCATCAGAACCATGGCCTTAAGCTCAATGGCAAAAAATGTGTCGTCATCCCCTTTGGGAAAAACTCAGTACCCATGAATTACCAATGGTAGTCCACTGAACACAGAAGAAGTTACAAGAGATCTGGGAACACAGGTTGACAGCAACCTCTCTTTTGACCACCACATTGCCACTGTGGTCAGAAAGTCCTTCTGTGTGGCACATCTCATTACTAAGGGTTTTGCATCCAGGAAAAAAGATGTCATTGTCTTTCTCTACTCTTCCCTCATTAGGCCAATCATTGAGTACAATGCCCCATTTGGCATGTACCTCACTAGACACCTGCAATGACTGGAGAGGCCACAAAAGTACCTCAGAAAGAGGATCCTTGGCCTTAAACACTTGTCCTAGACAGACTCAAAAAACTCCAACTATTCTCTGTCTCATATCACCTATTTAGAGGCGATCCCTGCTTGACTTACAAAGCCATGTCTGACCCAGCTCTGTTAGAAATGCTACATCTAAATAAATCCCAATCCCTGCACACCACACAATCCAGAGTCCTCATTACCACAATCAACAAAACGTACTGGAGGGACAGGTTCATAACCCAGAGACTGCCCATGTTATGGAATAAACTTCCCATACATGTCAAAAAGAGCACCTTACTGGCTCTCTTCAAGAGAAATCTTGATGAGTGGATGGGAAATAGAAAATTCACATCGGGGATCACTCCAGTGGCTCTACTCGACAGATGCAATGGGAAGTAAGGTTAGGTGGCACGATGCCAGAGAAATCATATGGGCTAGGCTTGTAAAGGCACCAGGGCCATTACCCTAGTACACACCTATGAACCTATGAACATTAGTACATCAAATCAGGGCACCACTGCACTTGACGAAACATCTGTTCATCCAACTCAAAAGTCCATTGTGAAGATTTTTGATTTGTAAATAAGCAGTCAGAGTGCAATGTATGACTTCTCTATTATTAAGTTTTGTTCTGGTTCAACAAAGCAGAATAAAGTTTTGGAAAACATTTTGAGTTCTCGGAGCAGCTCTTGTGTAAGTTAAGCATTTTTTTGTTTAAATATAATATTTTCACTGTTATTTCTGTATTCTTTCAGTTCAATTTCAGTATTCTTCCAAAGGTAACAAAATTCCTTTATGGATTAGCTTTTAATTTACTGTCTCTTCACTAGCTTCCCTGTAATTCTGTCACAGATTTCTATTTTGAGGGTGTTTCAGTCTATTTCTCGCTAGTGAATTGACATCCCTTTGCTTATATGGGATTTAGTTTGCTTGCTTGCATATCCTGAACAGCCATGTTTTGTATGCCTCCTAGCATCAGGCACCACAACTTTTTTTTCTGTGTGTGTTTTTGGACCATAGCAGCACACTGACCATTTACTATGCCTTATGATTTTTCATCCCTCGCAGCCCTGATGTTCAGTATCAGTCCACACACTAACGTGACCACAGGTCAAGGGAACATTTAGTGCAGATCTCCAGGTTATATGTGCTAGGAAAGGATGGTGAGGTATTACTAGTGTGGCATCATCCTCAATGCATACTGGAGCACCCCATGCTCTAGTGGCTAGCTGTCGCACTGCTGCAGAAGTACCTGCCATGCATGGGCTGACTCCATTTTTCTGTACTGTCAGCCTGGCTATAGCACATGCGTACTTTTTAGTAGGCTTAAGTGTTGGCCTAGCAGTCTACATGGAAGTCAATATCTGTGTGACAACAGGTACCATGGGCAATAAGGTCTAGCTACTACAATCTCATTCTGGGATGGGACTTCTGGCACTGATTCCTCCTTTTCCAGCTACCTCTGCCTGGACTTAGGTATTATGATCAAACCTGTGTCTGCTGTGGTAAAGTCAGGGCTTCATCACTCTTCAACACAGAGCTGGCTCTCTTAATGTAGCTTCTGTTAACAGCAGAGTGCAATTAAGAGACTGTCAGATGCTTACCTAGCTGACTGGAAATATGAACTATGGAAATTAGGCAAACAATGGTGATTCATATCAGTACAATGGAGGTACAAACACTGTACCCACCAGCATAAAAAATAATAAATCCTTTATCAAAATTGATGACACTATAGAACATGAAGAAAAAACTCTGTGTAGGTAAGCAAGCCCCTTGCAGCCCATTTACCCACAGCCCCCCAATATTTAAAAGTAAAAAGTGGAGACAAATTTACTAACTTCATAGACAAATAACTGTGGCAAAAGGGAAAAGCCAAGAAAGGGATAATGTAAAACTGTACCCCATCTACTATATTCCCTTATAAGGCAGGTCAAACCTGAACTGTTGGTTCATTTTGAAGTGCTTAAGGTATCCTGCAGTCATTAAAAAACAAACACAAAAGGGTACAAATACATCCTTGTCTACACAAAATTACTAAACCAACTGCAGTGTAATATTACTGCTGCATCTAGTAGCACTGAAGAAAAACTTAAGAAAAGTGAAAATCACCATGAATGTAGCACAACTTACTAATATATGCATTCACAATTACATATCCATATCAGTGATTCCCACTGAAAAGACCCAGTTAAATGGCATTATCTCTCAAAATAAATACCTTTCCGATTTTATACATCTATATGTATGGAGACACACACACACACACACACTTTTATATAGCCAATGCCAGCATACTACATGAATTCTAATTTATGCAATTTAACATTGACTACATTAGTAATAATTAGCAGAATTATGCAACTTAGCATTAACTGCTGTGAAGAAAAATAACCAGCTGTACGGAAATCAAAACAACAACAAAAATATGTGTACATATGTTAATTATACAATATACTAACAAACACTAATTAGATAAAAATTTAGAGGTAAAAATATACCACAAAACAGGACAGTATTTAAAGCATGGACAACTAAGTAGTTTGAAGCATGTAATATCACCTTCTATTGGAATTATGAGAACATTGCTCTGAATGGTAGCCGTACCCTCAATAAATAGAATAACCTTTTCTATGAATGGTATTCATATCAGAGATGTACATATATTTCACATTAAAAACAACATTGTTCAAAGGAAAAAATATACAAAAATTGCTTCTTTATTTCCAGATAGGAAGGCCACTTGCTACAATGAATCATGTTAAATAAAAGAAGAAAAATGGCATTGTGGTAGTGACATTATTTCTTTCTTTAGAAACAATGTGACACATATTTGAGAGGGGTTCTGTATTAGAACATCGAAGTTTCACAACTTTGAATGTTCTAATATCAGCCCCTATTCAGCGAACACTGAAAATAGCGAAGCTGCGGAACACCGAATTTCTTCCTAGGGAAGGAATTTGGTTGGCCGTTCCTGTGGCTTCGCTATGTTCAGCACTGTGGTGGAAAGTTACAGGTCAGGATCAGGTAAGTGTGCGATTGTGTGGACGTGGGGGTTAGGACGCGGGGTAGGTGAGTTAGGGTTAGGGCGCAGGTCAGGTAAGTGTGCGATTGTGTGGACGTGAGGGTTAGGGTGGGGTAGGTGAGTTAGGGTGCGGGTGAGGTGAGTGTGTGATAATGACAGACCTTAGGGTTAGGGTTTGGGTTAAGGTAAGTGGATATCTAGTGGCGTGTGTACAGTTTAGTGTAGGGTTAGATTTAGGATTTTAGGTGTATGTGTGTGGATTGCTGTTTGTTTGGTGTGTTTGTGTTGTGTGTATGTGTGTCGGAACAGCAAATTTTTTCCCTGGGAAAAAATTAGCTGTTCTGCATGTTCGATATTGTCAGCATTCGCTGAAAAGGGGTTGATATTAAAACATTAGACATTTTAAAAAGTCGATGTTCTAATATAGACCCATTTGAGAGCAATAAGTCATCCTTCAGATGCTTTGATTTATTTCTCTCTCACTCTTTTTTTCACTTTTTTGTTTTGGCATCATGAAGTCTTTTCCCAATGCTCTGTTTTATTGGATTTCCAAGAAATTGCCCTACAGGGTGGGCATGTTGCTTTAATATTTTTAATCAAAGTTTGGGCTGAACGAGTCACTTTATAATATTACAGCCTATGGTATCTCCAGTGACATACAAGTATAAAGCCCTGACATTGGCCCAGACAACCTGAGTGACTAGTGGACAGAGTACCTGGTGGAGTCAGTGCTGGGGGGGACAGAATTGAAGAAAAATAGCCTGCTCATTGCTCCTCATGAGGAGTGATGGAGTTATGGATTCAGGATGCTGTAGGCATTAGATTGTCGAGTGGAAGAGTCCAGGAAATTCTGTGGCTTTGATCTAGGGGATGGACATTGCTTTTGAGGACAGCACTATTGGATGTGGGGGTTTCCAATCACAAAAGCCAATTACATGCTCACCCCAGACCAAATAGTTTGCATATGTAGGAATCAAAGGGGCTCTCCCTATCTGCCTTAATACTTAGGGAGCCATCAGTGGAATGACAACCATTCTAATTGTTCCACATCTTTAGCTGCTGGAATATAAGTTTACCTCTTGCACTTACTGAAATAACACCATTCCCAGTGAGGAACAGAGCCGGGACTTGTCTACCCACCATTGAGACACCGTGGAATTCTTGATGAGATACCTGGATCGGCATCCCCATCCATTAAGGGGTAGAAACAAGACAATCACATTGGCAGTGTTTGCTGAGGGAGGGCAGGGTAATGGGATGGATCAGAACTGAAGTCAGTGCTGGATCTCCATCCCCACCCAGAAGACCATAGTAGATTTGAACAAAAGAGTACATTAAGCATTGTAGCAAACTGTGGGGGAAATATTATAGTTTTTGGTCATTATATTGAATTTAATCATTGTATTTAAGCCGCAGTGGTGAGCGGGAGCATTGTCGCCTCACAGCAAGAGGTTCTCCTGTTCGATTCTCGGCTGGAGCACCTTCTGTGTGGAGTCTGCATGTCCTCCCCATGATCGAGTGGCATTCAAAAGACATGCATAGAATGGAAGTGCCTTCGTTGAAGGTTGGGCATTGAGCTGGTACCTCGGCACCCTGAAAATCTATTGCAAGTCATTAGCGACCGGAGTTCCACTGTGGTGACCCCTAACCGGGAAAAGCCGAAAGAAGAACATTAAAGCCAATCTTTATCACATGAAGCCTACCTAAAACTGTGCTTTGAGACTATTACTGATGAGTAGTTAGTTGTCATGCATTCAGTTTACAAAAGGAGACCTCCCATCACACGTGCCTACCTACACACACACACACACACATACACACACACACACACACACACACACACACACACACACACACACACACACACACACACACACACACACAGACACACACACACACACACACACACACACACACACACACACACACACACACACACACACAAAGTTATAGGAAGTTATAGTTCAGAAGGGCTATTACTTATTCATTACTTAATTTCAGATACATATGCACATTCATTGTTTTATTAATTTGCATTTAATCTCATGGCATTATAAAATAAGCCCTAAAAGTTATCAACCTGTTAAATACAAAGAATGTGTAGGCTTTCTTGGGCCTCTCCTGAAACAGACTTGGCTTTCTATGTAACCTGGCCTCATCATTTGGGAAACACTGTGCTCAGAGCTGGATCCATCACTAGGCAGCCTAAGTAGCTGCCTAGGCCTGAGTTGGCTGGGGTGGGGGTTGGGGCACTTCATTTATAAAAAATATAAAAAAAAAATACCTTCCATAATAAAAAAAAATCACTTCCTTAAATACAGCCCCATAAAAAAATCCCTTCTGTAAACATACATCCCAGAAAACCCACCTTTACAGCAATGTCCTAACACAAACTCGCACAAACCTCTGCACAGGGGATTTACATTGACAGCCAACAGAGTGAAAGATAACCCGAAATACCATAGAATTAGTCTGTGTGAGAGATTTGACTACATCAGGGAAACACAGACATTTGCAGCAGAGAGAACATACAGCCTCCAGAACATTTGCACTGGAAATTTGACACATCAGAGAAACACAAACATTTGCAGCAGAGAGAAAAGATTACCACAGAACACCCATGCAGGAGATTTGGCACATCAGAGACTGCCCCAGAATGCCCATGCAGGAGATTTAGCATATCAAAGACACAACATTTATAATGGTTAGTCCATGCAGGAGATTTGGCACATCAGAGACTGCCCCAGAATGCCCATGCAGGAGATTTAGCATATCAAAGACACAACATTTTTAATGGTTAGTCCATGCAGGAGATTTGGCACATCAGAGACTGCCCCAGAATGCCCATGCAGGAGATTTAGCATATCAAAGACACAACATTTTTAATGGTTAGTCCATGCAGGGGATTTGGCACATCAGAGACTGCCCCAGAATGCCCATGCAGGAGATTTAGCACATCAAAGACACAACATTTATAATGGTTAGTCCATGCAGGAGATTTGGCACATCAGAGACTGCCCCAGAATGCCCATGCAGGAGATTTAGCACATCAAAGACACAACATTTATAATGGTTAGTCCATGCAGGAGATTTGGCACATCAGAGACTGCCCCAGAATGCCCATGCAGGAGATTTGGCACATCAGACACAACATTTATAATGGTTAGTCCATGCAGGAGATTTAGCACATCAAAGATGCAACATTTATAATGGTTAGTCTATGCAGGAGATTTAGCACATCAAAGACACAGCATTTATAATGGTTAGTCCATGCAGGAGATTTGGCACATCAGAGACTGCCCCAGAATGCCCATGCAGGGGATTTAGCACATCAAAGACACAACATTTATAATGGTTAGTCCATGCAGGAGATTTGGCACATCAGAGACTGCCCCAGAATGCCCATGCAGGGGATTTAGCACATCAAAGACACAATATTTATAATGGTTAGTCCATGCAGGAGATTTGGCACATCAGAGACTGCCCCAGAATGCCCATGCAGGAGATTTAGCACATCAAAGATACAACATTTATAATGGTTAGTACATGCAGGAGATTTAGCACATCAAAGACACAACATTTATAATGGTTAGTCCATGCAGGAGATTTGGCACATCAGAGACTGCCCCAGAATGCCCATGCAGGGGATTTAGCACATCAAAGACACAAAATTTATAATGGTTAGTCCATGCAGGAGATTTGGCACATCAGAGACTGCCCCAGAATGCCCATGCAGGAGATTTAGCACATCAAAGACACATTTATAATGGTTACTCCATGCAGGAGATATTTATGGCACATCAGAGACTGACCCAGGATGCCTATGCAGGAGATTTAGCACATCAAAGACACAGCATTTATAATGGTTAGTCCATGCAAGAGATTTAGCATATCAAAGACACAACATTTACAATGGTTATTCCATGCAGGAGACAGGGCACATTAGAGACTGCCCCAGAATGCCCATGCAGGAGATTTAGCATATCAAAGACACAACATTTATAATGGTTAGTCCATGCAGGAGATTTGACACATCAGAGACTGCCCAGAATGCCCATGCAGGGGATTTAGCACATCAAAGACACAACATTTATAATGGTTAGTCCATGCAGGAGATTTGGCACATCAGAGACTGCCCCAGAATGCCCATGCAGGAGATTTAGCACATCAAAGATACAACATTTATAATGGTTAGTCCATGCAGGGGATTTAGCACATCAAAGACACAACATTTATAATGGTTAGTCCATGCAGGAGATTTGACACATCAGAGACTGCCCCAGAATGCCCATGCAGGAGATTTAGCACATCAGAGACACAACATTTATAATGGTTAGTCCATGCAGGAGATATGAGTACATTAGAGAAACACAGACATCTGCACAGGAGATTTTTTGACGTTGACAAGACAGCAGAGGAGGAGAGCAGTTCAGTTCCTCAAGCACAATAAATCTGTTTCCTCACAGGAGTTAAGACTGTATTTACAGGTGTGTGATTTTTGTCTGCCTAGGTGGTCACACTATGGTAATTAGGTTGGTAGGTGAGTGATTTACAGTAGGTGGTGTGTGTGTGTGTGTGTGTGTGTGTGTGTGTGTGTGTGTGTGTGTGTGTGTGTGTGTGTGTGTATCTGTGTGTGTACATGAGGCTTTGCTCAGAGTCAAACCCTTGACCTTAATTAATAATAGACAAGTGCCTTAAACCTCCACACCACCTCCCAGGCCTCATGAAATTTATATATATATATATATATATATATATATATATATATATATATATATATATATATATGTATCTATATCTACAGCTATCTATATTTGTAAATCACTGAGGATTACAGCCTGTCACTGACCATCATAGAATTTCATAGTTGTTCCATTCACATTCAGTGTCACTGGTGCAACAGGTAGCACACTTTCTTTTGGTGCATAAGGCTGTGGGTATTATTCCCATACCAGGTGAATCAATTGCCGATACTATAGTGTAGCACAAGAGGTGCTGCACTCCTGAGTGTGTAATCCTTATGGATGAGATGCTAGTAACTATTAGCCTCTTGCTGTTTTTTTAGGCCATTCGCTATTGCTTATCACCAGCACACCATTTTCTAATGTAGTATAGCTAATTGTATTCTGTAAGGGCAGCATACACTGCATTTGTAGATAAAACACTGTAATTTAAGTTGTTTGCCAGCACTCTGGGTATGTAGTAGTTATTTATTTATTCATTCCAGTTTGATGACCGGGGAGGTCCACTGGGCTCGGGGAGCCCATTTTCAGTGGAGGCCCAGGGAGAAAAGCTCCACAATACATAGTCTAGTTACATGAATAATTACAGAGAAACTTTGCATTACAAACAACAGGTAGCATTCAAAAAGAAAAGAAAACAAACAATTACAATTACAGTTTTGTTTAGGCAAGAAAGACAGGCAATACAGCCTGTTGGCTAGATTTTACAGTTTAGCTATTTATATAATCTACATATGTGAGAGAGGTTAGCTAGGTGAGAAGGTTAGCCATATAGTTCTCTTTAATATGGGATTATTTAGATTACTTTATTGTGCATATTGACTGATACTGGTGGTTTATGATGACAGCAATTTAAATAGCCTCTTATGGTTGAAATATTCTGAAACAGGTAGTTTTGTCATTATTGGTGCCTTTATTTTGCTTCCCTACTTACTGGAAAAAATGTTCAAAGCTACAAATTTAAATCATGCTCTAACAAGTGTTACAGTATTAAACAAAGAATATAATTTAATGCATAGTCAATAAGGTAAATCCTTTTATGTGGTATAGTATATGATATTCTGTACTGTGTATTTATGATCCTTTACAGATTTTCTCCCTGTGCCACCACTGAAAATGGGCTATTCAAAGCTGGTGTGACAAGCAGGGCATTGACAATATAGGAACTGCATTAGCAGTACAGGGAATGTATCTACAGATAATCCATTATGCTCTAAAACCAAGAAAGGACCTGCAGCTCTATATATATATATATATATATATATATATATATATATATATATATATATATATATACACATACATGCACATATATATATATATATATATATATATATATATATATATATATATATATATATATATTATATCTATATATACATTTTCTAACTATATATATATATATATATATATATATATATATATATATATATATATATATATATATGTGTGTGTGTGTGTGGGTGTGTGTATACACACACATCTATATCTAGTTATATATCTATATATCTGTCTACATATCTATACATCTATATTTATTTATGGCGCTATGTGTGTGTGTGTGTATATGTATATATATATATATATATATATATATATATATATATGTATATATAATATCCAAAATAAAGTACCACGACCACCACAGCTAAAATAAAAGAAACTTTAATGACAATGGAGCTAAGTCCTTTCAGGTTTACAAAACCCTTCTTTACAACAACAACCAATAAACAAACATATTTAAAGTGTAAAATATCCAATAGAATTCCTCCTACAAAGCATCAAAATATTCAGCCAATCAAAATAACAATACTAATTATATATAAAAATCTACCAATCCTATTATAAAACAATCTAGTTTTGTAACCTAATAACTGTACAGAATATTTAACCAGTAAAACAAGTGCATGTTGGCCAAAGGCAGTATTACTTTTTTAATCTATCAGTGGAAAATTCATTGTTATGTAGCTTTTGCAGATCTAATGAACTGATTGTCAAATAGTAAATGGACAGCGATATTGTGTCAGTATTAACATTTCATTAATCCTTAAACCCAGCGCTGTCACGATCTTTAAAAAACAAAAACAGCCATTTAGCAACTCGCACAGATCATACATTTGCGCATATATTTATATATCTATATATCTATATCTACAATATATATCTACATCTGTCTATCTATCTATATATATATATATATATATATATATATATATATATATATATATATATATATATATATATATATATCATTACAGAGGCATCTCTGCTATTGCAGAAACAGTAATGCAGTGGCTACTAAAATGTGAAGGCTGACATTCTTTTTACACTATATGGTTAGCATTACATCTGTGACATCTTCTTTTCCTCAGTGCCAGTCCTGCTGGATTCATCCAGTGATCTTCAATAAACAGAAAGTCATAATAGAATATACTACTAGCACACTGTTTTTCCATGATGGCTCAGAGGAGGAATGTCTACCAATATACCAGCAATCAAATGATTCTGTAAAAGAACAGAGTAAGAAATTCAATAGGCATCTCCCCATCTAAATTAAGATGTGATACACACATGGATTTTTTTTTCACTTTTTTAGTTTTGGTTTTGTTAACCCCCCCCCCCCCCCCAACAGACCTCTCAACTGCCTGGAATTTTGCAGAATATACAGATTTTTTTGTCTCATATTTTTAACCTGCTCCTTATAAAATGTGTATTTTTTCTGGAAAATCATTGAAGATTGAAGTAATTAAATAATGACAACCATTTGAGGTTCAGACTCCATGTCATTAAGAAAATGTATGTACATGGAAAACCTGTTACTTTAGTAACTTTATAAGTTAATAATAATATTTTGTTAAATCTCTCCATATGTTGGGCCTTTTTCCTCACTCCCATTATTTTTGGTTGAGAGGTACACCCTCAATGTCCAATGTTTGCCTTGTTCTGGGACCTTCCTCAGTTTTCAAGGCAAGTTAATAAGGAGTCGTGAGATTCTGATGACAATTGAGAAACATCTGTGGGAAACAAGTATAGGATGGAGTTGTGCCATAACACATAGATATTTAAGGGTGGATTGAAAGGATAAGAAGGAGTTGGGGGAAAAAAGGTTGGATTAATGTATGTTGTAGGCAAAGAAAGCAAATACAGTGGGGTGGATGACTGAATGCATAGGGCAAGAGGTGAAAATGTAGAGGAGTATCTAAAATGGAATGGTAGGTTCAGGAAAGTGGTTAAAAAGCTAGATGTAGGAAAAATAAATGCAGGATAGAACTAAAGAAGGAAGAAGTCTACTGAAATGGTTCTATGATGGGGCAAAGTGGGCAGAAAGGTTGTTAATGATAAGTGAACAGAGGGAGATAGGAGGGGGAAAAGGGAAAGGGGGTATAAAGCATAAGCAGGGCTGGGAATGTGGGAACAAGGATTTAGATGGATTTGGAAAACAGTAAGCCAGGTAAAAGGAGGATGTGATAATTTTATTTTATTTTGGATCTGTTAGCTGGGGTAGAGCACTGAGCCCACGGGACCTATTTCAGTCACAGCATGGAGCAAACACAATAGATACATGACATTTAGTACAGAGTGAATGACAAAATATAACACATACATATATTATATACAAAGTGAGTATCAGAGTTGAATTGAGGGTATAAAGACAATAGATAAATGACATAATATAAAGACAGAAAAAATACAATGTAAACATGCCTTATATTCATAATGAAAATCAGAGTTGGCAATGCATGCTGAAAGAATCACAATCTGCAATAAGAGGCAGAGTAATATATGTACACAGAAGAAGGGAATGAAGAGGTTAAGTTATATGAGCAGAAAGATAGCAGTTGCATTTTCCTAGAGTCTTGAAATGTGATTTTATTTCTGATCATAAAGTGTGGAAAGACAGATGATCTTTAAGAAAAGAAGGGAGATATTCCCACAGTTTGGAACCAAAGACTAAAAAAGCAGGGTCTGTACACAGATGCCTACTTTGGGAAATTTGAAGGTAGACTTGTGGGTAGGAGGGAATAAACATGCAAGGGACAAATATAGAAAGAGTACATTAGGAGAGGTGGGGGAGTATAGCAGGGGAGGGAGCGCAAATGAAAGGCTGAGGGATTAAGATAATATCAAAGGCATTTGTTGAAAGACATTGAATAAAAACAGTGCGCTGTGTAAGTTTGCTTCTGAAAATAAAAAAAAAAAAATATATATATATATATATATATATATATATATATATATGTATATATATATATATATATATATATATATATATATATACTTGTTACTCATACACGTCTTGAGGAGGTCTTGGTCAGCCATTCCCTTTCTGTTAAAGGCTGGTCATGCATATGTCTTTGGCTTGGGATGCAGTAAGGTGCTATCATCTTGTACATCAGGTGGCTGCTTCTCTCCAATTATCTAGTAAGTGGCAACATGACATTGGCTTATTTAACAGTTCTTAATTGGCTTAATTGTTTTCTTCAGGTAACACATTCTGCAGGAACAGAGCACCACTGGGACCTGGTCCTTGCAGAATAGCATCCAGTTTGCCATTTGTCAGTGTTGTGGTCAGTTTTTTTCCATTTGGGCATATGACTCTGCCATGCTAATTTTTGTAAAGTGACCCCTTGTGTCTTTCATTCTTTGCATAACAGAATTCTAAGTCTTTAAAACTGGACTGATAAAATTATTCCCTGTACAAACTCCCTCAGATTTACCATAGTTTTCAGCACCAAAACTATGGGGATACACCATTCATTGCTCTTTAGAACAGTGCTTCTGAAATGGTCAAGTCAGCTTACTCCAGAGGTTCAGACCTTCCTCAATGGCTAGCCAGGCAAGTGCGAGTATAATGCATATCTAAAGCACTGTTTTGTACAGCATTTATGTGAGATTGTGCAAAAATGAAGAAAGATAATAGCCAATGAAACTGTGTATTTCATTACAACTCATTGGTTAAAGAATAGTGCACTGAACTAAATTCTGGTTATTTCAAGCAATGTGTGTGTTCTTGTTTGTGTATGCATGACTGACTGTGTTTGAGGACTCTTTCTTTGGTATGGTGCACCCTAAAGTACTTTTTTCTATTTAGTGGATGCAGATTTAATGCATATGGTGCCAACATCTGATACAGAAAGCGTGTATAAAAACACTTTTTATTTTCTTTACATCTTTGTTGATCTCAAGATTTTAGTATTTTGATCACTTTGTTACAGAGTGCCAACTTATTAAACCATGTGAAGGAAAATGCTCAAACACACAAATATAAAAATATAATTTGCTAATTTTCTTTAATTCATTGTTAATCACAAGACTTTAGTACTTCAGTCTTCCTGTTAAGCAGTCTGAGAGTGTCAGAGTAGGTTGTTTGAGTTACCTAGGATGCAGAGTAAATTACATCAGTCGAAACTAGAAAGTTACTATTCCTATTTGCCCACAGTTTGTATAACAGCTTCCTGAGTATTGCATGAAATTTTAACAGACTTTGTCTGCATGTGAACATAGCAAGGTCACGTCATTATTCATAATCGGCAGTGCAAGTTATATATTTTATCCTGCATACTCATAGAAGGCAAAGGAGTCAGCATGACAGAAACTTTAACTGAACATGCAGAGTCCAATTGGATAACATCTCTTTGTTTGTTCGTTTGTTAACTGACAAAAGGAACTAGTGGTTAGTTTAACTGTGGTTAAATCAGCCTTGCTGTGTATCCTGAACATATACCAAACATCAATAAAGTCAAAATCCTAGTTGATAAACTTAAAATGGTCACAGAAAAGTCAGTATGTATAGCAGTGTTGTCTTTGTCTCCAAATGTAAACATGTGAGCCTTTGAGGACACACTATTCTGGATGACTACAAATGTATTTCTCTTCAAACAGTAATCCTATGTGACATTAATACTGATTAGCCCAATAAAACGAAGAGACTGATCACCACAGCATCAGTCTACATTGAGTAACACAACTTATGCAAACAGCCATAAAGTCCAATAAAGGTAGTGGAAAAGAAAAGCATTATGGACTAGATCCTAGCAACCCCAACAAAATTATCCATACAGGAATCATGCCAGTCACTGTTAGTGGTCATATCCTAGTTTGTGCAATGTGGAAACATACCAGAATTCATATAAATAACTAAAATAAAATAGAAATAAAAAGCTGATTCAATAAGGAAGCCTTTTTATCTGTCCTGACACATACCAAAATTCATAGAAATGTCTGAAAAAATAGATATAAAATCAAATTCAGTATAGAAACCTAGTCATCTATTCTTAGGCAACAATGTGTCAGTAATACAATTTAATAAAACCTTCCTCACAGGTTTAGACCTAGTCACTCAATACAGAACAAGAGTCAAATAAAAACCTACACCATGTCTGATACCAGAGCTAGATCAGCTAACGCACTAGAGCTAAAACATGGAAAAAGTGTTGTCTGATGGTGGTGGTGGGGGTGCGGGGGGGGGGGCAATGTACTGCAATATAAGTGTCTGTGAAACCCAACTATGAATGCTGTCCTACACACAAAACATAACTAGTACACCAGCCATAAGACATCAGTAACAATCCAAAACAGTTCTGAGCACAATCACCTCATATAACCTTGTAAAAACATCTAACTAAATGATCCTAGCCATACACAAAATCACACCACTAAATCCCACCTCTGGACATATATCTTGAGTGAGTATGCACCTAGCGAGAAATGCACATGCTTAAGTTGCTGTGTGCAAAAATTACATATATTTATAATTGCAACTTCTCTCATCTATGTATATACACTCTCCAGCACATACTACTGAATTCCTTCAAGTACTCTGTTGTATAGTTGCCATAATTTTCTAAGCTAAATAAATATGTTGAAATATCAAATCCTGAGTATGCTAAAATTCACTGATTTACAAAAAAGTATGTAATACAATACTTGTATTAAAAAAAAAAAAAAAAATATATATATATATATATATATATATATATATATATATATATATAGGGTCACCTTCACATGGAGGACATTTCAAAATGCCAAATTTCATATGGCCAAGACCATATGATTGACATTTGAAATGCCAACCATGCGGAACCGGCATCTCCGTATAGCGAGGAATGGAAAGATTTCCATTCCTGCACTGTAGTGCAATCTTTGAGTTAGTATATTTACGTTACGGAGGGTTGTGGGGGGTGCAGGGTAGCTTGCCCCCCCTGCTAGCACTGTTTAGGTAAGTGTTTGTTGTTTTTTACTTTTGTTTTTCATATGTTCAACATTTCAAATGTCGCATTTAATGTGAGTAGGAAAATTAACACTTTGTAAGGTAAGCAGTTTTAAAAAGTTTAGATCTGGGATGCATCACAATTCAGTTGGAAGTATGAGGTTCCTTATGTAAAGAATGTATTTTTACTGATTTTGTTGGAGTCCCAAAAAGTTTTCACTTAATTATTAACAGTGGTGTAAGATTTAAGGGAAAACAAATGGAAAGGCAAGGTAAGTAAACTGGTACATGAAAAACTCTGAAGCAGATTCCAAAAGACTTCCTCTCAGTGTAAGTCTGCCCTGATTCTGAAAGGCTTACTCTCAGTGGAAGTGACTTACTTCGGTGTAAGGCCTACCTATAAACAGGCTTACACCAAAACACCTTCTCTCAGTTTAAGTGGTCACTTATATTGAGAGCAAGTCTTTTGGAACTGGGCCCATTGCCTTTTGAACAATAAACTGTATGTTAGCGATATGAGTAGGTAGGTAGCTATCTGTTGCAGTGCTAGTTAGCCCATATAGCACTGTTATTCCTAGGTGTTAGTGTTATAAATCTGCATGTTTTATTAGTACACACCTTTGCAGTTATATAATTTCGTAAGGAGCCATAAGCGAGAAGTGGTAAGGTATATTTTAATTTACCAGGCTAGCTAAGGCTTTCAACAAAAAGTTATTTCTCACTATATCTCTGTCACTCTGTCTATATGTATATGTATATATCTATCTATATACATACATAGATATATAGATAGATACAGAAACATATTTATATGTATATTATATATATATATATATATATATATATATATATATATTTATATATATATATATATATATATATATATATACACACACACACACATATATATATACACAGTGGATATAAAAAGTTTACACACCCCTGTTAAAATGCCAGGTTCTTCTGATATAAAACTTTTCCCACCTTTAATGTGACCTATAACCTATACAATTCAATTGAAAAACAAACACAATCTGGTAGGGGAAAAATATACCATTGGACCACCATGGTGAACTGTGCCTTCTACACATGTAGTGTGATCCTGGAGTTGGTATATTTAAGTAGGGGGGGGTGTGGAGGTGAAGCCCCCCACATGGTTGGTGTGTGGGGCAAAGTCCCCCACTGTGGTGAGCTTTGTGTCTTTTGGTTGTGTGTTGTTTGCTTGGTGGTCCAGTGTTTCTTTTCCTTGGGAAAGGAATTTGGCAACGATTTATATATATATATATATATATATATATATATATATATATATATATATATATATATATGTATGTATACACACACACACATACAGATATATTGAGAGAGAAAGAATATATCTGATTAAGAGAAGACGTTATGAAGCATTGCTTCTCTATAACAGTGCCGCGGGTAACTGAAACAATTTTCCTGAAGAAGGTAGTACTGTCATACCTCTCAAGTGTACCTCATTTGGGGTCTTAAAAAGTTCGTGTTCCTTGAAGTTCCACATTGAAAGGGTCTGTCACACATTCTGTGTTAGGAATTTTTTTTACTGATATCCATGGTAAATAGAAATGAATCATCTTAATTCATTAAAAGATCTTTTTTATAAGTAAAAACAGCATATTTTAACCATCCTATGACCTTCTTAGTTGAAGTTGTTAGTAAGCTGTTAGTATGTGTTCCACATTTTGCCCATTTATTCCACATTATGAGGAGTGGTGTTCCTCATTTTGGGGATGGAAAGTTGAGAGATATGGTACTGTCCAGAAGAGTACCAGAATTCAAGAACTGATGAGACTAACAAAATTTAGTGTTTTGTGAATGCTGAAGGAAATATAAGGTACTCGCCAAGTAAGATCTGCATTTATACAATGGTTCATGGAAAATAGCAGATATGGTGGGCCAGGTTGACCTCATCCATCATCAAGATCTAGGCTTCCATGATTTATAGTTTTATTAAAGGAGTCTGATCTTATTCACATCCTTTGTTGTTCGGAGGTAATTGTACTATATTGTCCCTGATAAGTGCTTCATATATGTAATAGCCATGTTTGTTGTACTGTTGCATAAAGATTCAGTTTCAAGATATGGTCACCTGTCTGTCTGATACTTTTCTGTGGATAAGACTTGTTTAGTGGTCATCAGCCAGACAAAACTTGCAACAAATTGTAACCATTTTTCAGCATCTCATAAACAGATGGAAAAGTAAAGGAAATGGATTACAAAAACTGTCAAATCCAGACTGTTCAGATTTATTTCTGAAGTATATTAAAACCTGTATATTCGAATGGCTTTTACATGAGATTTTTTAATTAAAATCTATCAATCACCCTGCCAGCATAAAAATAAAGTGAAGGCACTAAAACAGCTAGTCATGTGATTTTTAACACTGGTGCTGTACGTTATATATTCTTATTATAACTATAGGTTATAATTATAGTTAGAGAATGGGGAACCTGTATATCACCAATCTCATTGGAGAATGAATGTTGTTCAGCAGGGTGTTAATGTACAGGTAATGCCATTTGAAAAATGAGTCCACCACTTCACAGCAGCATATTAAGCTCCTGTGGAGCTCGGGCTCAAAGAAAGCTAACGGCTGCCATTATTTTATATTCACTAAGCAGTGCTTTTGCTGTTTAGTGAGGGTAAAATAAAAAAAAAAGAAACTAGTGAAGTGTGTGTATGTGTGTGTGTGTGTGTGTGTGTGTGTGTGTGTGTGTGTGTGTGTGTGTGTGTGTGTGTGTGTGTGCTTGCATGAAAGTGAGGGTGAGAATGATCGATATATTATTTTATACTCGCTAAACAGTGCTTTTGCTGTTTAACAAATGCAAAATGAAAAGAAACATAAAAAAGAAAGGAATAATAGTGTGTATGTGTGTTTATATTTCTTTCTGCAAGTGTGCATCAAAGAGAAAGTGTATTTGTGTGTGTGTGTGTGTGTGTGTGTGTGTGTGTGTGTGTGTGTGTGTGTGTGTGTGTGTGTGTGTGTGTGTGTGTGTGTGTATGTGTGTGTGTGTGTGTGTGTGTGTGTGTGTGTGTGAGAGAGAGAGAGAGAGAGAGATCAATCGAGCAGTGACAGCAGCAGTTAAAAGGTTTGCAAACTTCACAACCTCTTAGCTCAAAAAATCTGGATACAGCTTAACATAAAGTGGGAACAACGGCTCAAAAGATTGGAACAGATAGCTCTTATAAAATTAGAAAGTTGATTGAATAACTGGATGTGTGTTAGCATATATTTTTTTGAAGGAAATAAAATCTGAAATTCAAATGTATCTTATTATTTATTGACTTCAGTTCCCAATGATTGGAAAAAAAAAAGTCTTTTGGCTTTTCCCGGTTAGGGGTCGCCACAGCAGAACTCCGGTCCACTAATGATTGGCCATTAATTTTTACGGTGTTGAGTTGCCAGCCCAGCATCCAGCCTTCAAAGAAGGCATACCCACATATCCATGTACCTACCTGCATGACTTTAAAGTGAATTTGACTGTGGGAAAGACATGCAACAAACCCCACATTTTAGGAGTAAGTGACCAAAAAATGAAGTAAATATCTGAATATTTTTTGAAAAGGTTGTTTTTTTGGATGGAAAATACTTCCACCAGCATCATTTACATATACTATGGCAAGTTTGATGACATTAGCCAGAGGAACTATTTTACATTTAAATATATAAAAATAAAATATATATATATATATATATATATATATATATATATATATATATATAGAATATATATATATATACATACACAGACACACACACACACACATATATATATATATATATATATATATATATATATATATATATATAATTAACAAATATACAGTAATTAAAAAAATAAGTAAGTAAAACAATTTTATAGACAGCCTATTCTCTAAGCACAATACTATCGTCCAGGTTGCGTGTTACTGTGTAAATAGTACACTTTGGATGGCACAGTGGTGCAGCGGTTGTATTGTCACCTCACAGCAAGAGGTTCTCTGGTTTGATTCTTAGCTGGAGTGCCTTCTGCATGTCCTCCAGTTTCCTCCCATGTTACAAAAACATATGTCTGAAGCATTTCTCACTGGGCCTCCATTGAAAATTTGCTTTGTTCCAAGTCAAATTTTCCTGGTAAACAAATGTTAAATAAAGAAATAATAAATAAGGTAGAGGGCTGTTGGACCTCACAACACCCCCTGAGTGGGCATTACTTACACAGTAACACACACCCTGTTGGGCATTATTACTTGCTTGTGAAATTACTGAAAATTTGTATCATTGGACAGGTTCACCTAAGCAAGCCAACACATGAAATACAGACACAAGACAACTGCAGTGCAAAGATTTCCTAATAAGATGTTTTGAAAGGCAGTTACCATCCAAAAATGCTGTCATCTGACATCACAGTACTGGAACAAACACCCCTGAAAGATAGGATTTTCAAAGTATCCCATGAAATACTTCCCCTCTTTACAAAAAGCAGCCTACCATAAATTCAGAGACATCAGGCCTGATTCCAAACTACTTTATCTCAGTGTATGTGACCACTTAAACTGAATGCTGTTCATACCTCTCAACTGAACAGATTTTGCAGACTATCCAAATTTTTGCCTCATACCTTTGGTCCGCTCCTTATGAAATTTGTGGTTTTCTGGCAAATCAACAGGGATTGAAGTTGCTAAATAATGACATACATTTGAGTTTCAGACTTCATACCCTTCAGAAAAATGCATGCTAACATAAACTGTGTTATTCTAGCAGCTTTCTAAGTTTATAAGAACATTATTTAAAATCCCTCCTTATTTTGGATCTGTGTCTCCCCATTATTTTAGGCTTTGTCTAGATTTTTTGCACTAAGAGGTTGAGAGGTATGATGCAGGTCTTTTGGAATCTGGCCCCTAGTGTACATCTGTTAATAGATGAGCCTTACAATGAATTAAGTCACTTACACTGAGAGTAAGTCTTTCGGAATCCGAGCCAACTTACTTTGAGAGCAACTCTTTTTGGAATCTGGCCCATTATCTATGCATTGATTGCTTTCTAGATGTCATGCTAACTTGTAGTTAAATAGTAAAAGACTAGAAATCCACACAAATAATATTTTGTATTTAAAAACACAGTAAAATCACTGGCAATCTTCAGTCAGTAACACTTATGTTACCCCCCTCCCCAGTATCTTCTAACATACCAGAATGTCATTTAAACAAAGTAACAGCATGAAAAATGTTTGGAAGTTGCCAAAACAAACCTACACAAGGCAGCTTCCTACTTTGCAAGTCACTTTTTATTGTACTTGTACATTCAACAAGTAAAGTAAGGTATTTTCAGCATAGCTCCTAGCTTATGTATTTATATTACTTAAGTGCATGCTTTGCTTCCTGGTATAAATACACAACAAGATGGTTTGGAGAGTAGGCCATATATACAGGAGTCACCTTCAATTAGAAACTCATCAATAAATGCCAAAAGGTAGTTTTATACCTCTTATTTTTCATGTGTAGGTTCTTGATGCAAAGTCTGTTGTTCTACTGAGTTTTAAAGTGAGGTAAATTACCATTTAAAAAAATGTCCACGGTGTCTAGTGCTCCCCCACTGTATTACAGGCAGTGCTCATTAGTTTTGGGGGATTTGACTGGAATAGGCCTATTGCTGACCATTGGCTGAGACTGAAATAGAGTTAATGGGATCAGTGCTTTACAAAATGAAAATAAATATGCAACCCCCCCCATACTTATACATATTCACATACAGACATTATCACATACAAGCAGACACTCACTGTACATCAGTCGCCCCTCACCTGATTGCATTCCTGGACACACTCACCCATTCACCTCCACACTTACATCTATTCCACCTGTCTTCTAATAATGCCCTGCTGTCACCACCCAGACAGACAGACACACACACACACACACACACACACACACACACACACACACACACACACACACACACACACACACCTGAAACCACTCATATTTCTACATACATTCACATACACAGCCACACACATGTACACCCCTCACTGCTTCCCATATACTGAACTTCCTGATACATACGTGTAGCAAAATCTATGGCTGAATACGATCTTCTGGCCATGCTAATAGACTTGACTGACAATGGTGATTTACACAGCTGAGCAGTTCTATGAATCACCTGGCTGCTTACATCACTTACTCATTTATGGCAGGCATTTCCTGCAGAGAACACATGATTCATTATTATATGCCTCCTCTCACTGGAATGCCACATTTACATTTACAGAACACCAGAGAGACAGACCACTGCAATGCTGTGCCCCCTCAGGTAAAAGCACTGTTGTAGGGCTGCATCTTAATCATAAATTGCTACCGTTAGTAGAAAATAAGGCTTACCACTAGCTGTAACACTTCTGAATCATGGTGAATGTTTTCATATAGTTATACAGTAAACAGAATAAGGAAAATTATCTTTTTAAGAAGGAAACCAATTTTGAGTACATTGTGGTTTGGTGATGGAATACCAGAATTGCTGAACTGTATACCTGAGAGCTGTGTACATTGTAATCTGAATGGTGTGGCAGTTGAATTTAAACTGAAGTCAATATGTAAGCACCAATAAGATGGCTTTAAGGGATATTTCAGTGTGTCTGAAATTGCTGAAGAAGAAGATTGGGAAATCTGTGTTGGAAATCGAGGATTATATATTATAGGTTCATAGGTTCATAGGTAGGTACTAGGCTATTGGCCCTAGGGCCTATATAAGCCTAGCCAATCAGTACCATGGCTTTTGCCACCCAAGAAAATTATTTTCCTGTGCCCCTGTCAAGCAGAGCCACAGAAGTGATCCCCAGAGTGAATTTCCCATTTCCCATCCAATCATCAAGATTTTTCTTGAACAGTGCTAATGAGGAGCTTTGTTTGATATAGATAGGTAGTTTGTTCCAGAGTATGGGAAGTCTCTGGGACAGGAATCTATCCCACCAGCATGTTCTGTTTATTGTGGTGACAAGGCTTAGGTCCCTAGAGCGTGTAGCTCAGAGGAATTGGGATGTCTTTAAGTGGAGCATGTCCAACAGCTCTGGGTTTGACATAGCTTTGTATGTTAGGCAGAGATCACCTCTGAGTAGGTGATATGTGACAGAGTAAAGTTGGAGTTTTTTGAGACGGTCTGCATCGGGCATCTGTTTGAGGTCAGTAATTCTCTTTGTGAGGTATTTCTGTGGCCTTTCCAGTTGTTGTAGATGGCTTGTAAGGTACATACCAAAAGGGGTGTTGTACTCTATAATGGGTCTAATGAGTGACGAGTAGAGGGGAATAATGACCTCTTTTTTCCTGGATGAGAAACATTTTGTGATGAGGTGTGCCATGTAGAAGGATTTACTGACTACTGTGGCAATGTGATTATCAAAGGAGAGACTACTGTCCACCTGTGTCCCAAGGTCTCTTATCACACTTTTGGTGTTAAGTATACTACTGCCTATGTGGTAGTTCATGGGTACAGAGTTTTTACCAAAAGGGATGACAATGCACTTTTTGGCATTGAGCTTGAGGCCATGGCTTTGACACCAGACATCTGTCTCAGTGAGGCCCTTTTGTAGGATGTCCACATCATCAGGAGTTTTGATTATGGCTCCTAGTTTGCAGTCATCTGTGAACTTTGTTAGCCAAAGACCTTCTGTGTTAGCCTGTACTTCAGAAAAGTAGATGCCAAACAGGAGAGGACCCAGGACTGAACCCTGAGGTACTCCACTTGTCACTGGTCTGAAGTTGGATTTAAAGTCTGCTACTTTCACAGTGCGGGTTCTGTCAGTGAGCCACTTGGCAACCCATCTTGTGACATAGGGATTTATACCTAGTTTAGTGAGTTTATCTATAATTCCAGAGTGGGGGATGGTGTTGAAAGCCTTGGCGAGATCTAGATAGGCTGTGTGAACCACCTTACCCTCATCTATGGCTTTGGTGACTGCTTCAAAGAAGTCTGTCAGGTTTAGGAGACATGATCTGCCTTTTACAAACCTGAACTTGGTAGGGTCTAGAGTTTGGAAATTACCAATGTCATTGTTTATAAGTTCCATGATGATACATCCCATAGCCTTGCAGACCAGGCTCATCAGGCTAATGGGGCGGTAGTTTCCCAGGTCCGTGGTAGTTCCCCCTTTGTGGAGTGGGATAACTGTTGCTGTGTATCATTCAGTGGGCACAAAGCCTGAGGTGAGGCTATGACTGAACATGGTACTTAGGTGGGGTGCCAGTTCGTTCTGTAGTTCATGTAGAACGCAGCCTGGGATGTTGTCAGGTCACATGGATGCTGTGTTCTTGGCTTTGGAGAGTGTGTTTTTTACCTGTGCAGCTATGATTACAGGAACTTTGCATTCTTCCGGTATAGAGATGGTCCCTTTAGGGGGTTAGAGAGGGGTAAAGTTAGCACTGAACCTATCTGCCAGGATGTTGGCAATATCAGTTGGTTCTGTATATGTAGTGCCATTGTGCTGTAACTCAGAGCAGATCTGAGTGTTGCCATTGAGATTCTTGACATAGCTATAGAATGCTTTGTGGTTGTCTTTAGAATCAGTGGCGATTTTTGTTTTCGTAACTAGCTTTGGAGGATTTTTTTTTGCAGTCATAATGTGGAAAGATGATGAAAAGGTCTGTTTTTTTTTAGTGTAATTTATAGACTTACTATATATTTTAGCAGGACAAGTTAAATCATATGATAAATCTTATAAAGAAATTGTAACTAGCTTGCATGACCACATGAATCCAAACCTTCTAAAAATTGCTGGAAGCTTCTAAATCTTAAAACAAATGCAAGAAGAAATTAAAACATTTCGGAATGCATTGCTGAATTTTCCAGACAGAGTGAATACTGTCAGATGGGGATTACTGGATGCATTATGGGTGAGACTTGTACTTTACCAATACATAAGTAATATTTTCAAAAATAATTAATATTAGATTAGTCTGTGAAAATATTAGTGAGAAGGGAAATAGCTTTCAGAGATGTCTGTGAGCTGCAACCATATGTAATAAGATGCCCTGAGAATGAAATATCTTCTGAGTCTGTCAAAAAAGTATACATTTCAGACATGGAAAAATATCAGATAGAGAAGATAACTGTTGAATTAAGAGGAATATTGTAAAACTAACATTAGCAGTGTCACATTGTAACAACATGTAGCTGGAGAAATAATAAAGACAATTCATATGACAAAACTGGAGTTCGAAATGGCTGGTAGATAAGAAAAAGTTGCACCATACAGTGACAATGATTTTAGGTCTGACAGATCATCTGTATCTTTGGACAGAAAACCTATGACTAGGTGTGTTCAGAAGTACACAACATAGCTAAAATAATTGCTGTATTATATGGGTTATCCTGTAAGTCACTGAGGTGAAACTACATAGGGAGTCTGATACTTAGGCTGTCTTATCAAGAATATTTGTGAATGATTGCAGTAAAATGGCTTCATGTATACTTCTAAAACTGACAGTCTCATACAAATGAATACAAGGGACAAAGTAAAATCTAAGGTTAAAATTATAGTACCTGTGAGATATTAAGACTATCAGCAAGTGTTAGACTTTTTTTTGAAGAGTGTGGATTAGAAAGGCAAAACTAAACTGCTGCCATATTAAGAGACTGCAGGAGGTAGATGTAGAAGGGAAGAAGGCTTCTGGAGCTAAAAAAACATGGAAAGGTTTTAGCACAGTGGTGCACAACCTTTTGTGGGGGAGGGCCACTACAGAAATTCTAAATGCATCTGCGGGCCACCTCAAAACATAGTAAGTCATTACGAGTTAACAATAGGTACAGGTATGGCATTTTTACTTGACAGCAGTCATGAAATTGCCTGTTTTCTGCATCAACTTTGCATTTAACTTTATTCTGGCTTGCAGCAATGACTTATTACAAACTCTTGCAGGAAGTTACTACTGTTTACAGACTACAAGTTATAAACAACAAAGAATAGTTACTTTCGCAGCTAAAATTAGAGGTGTGCGCAACTGCAGTCAATTAGGTAAGTAAACACATGCTGGAAAGTTTGCATAACTAGAGTAAGGCATAGCATTTTTTCACTTTTTAAAAAATTTTTAGTTACTCTCTAGGGGCCGGATGGTGTTGCGTCGAGAGCCAGATTTGGCCCTGGGGCTGGATGCTGTACCCCACTATTTTAGCAGCTGATGAACCCATATATTACATACATACACTGAAAAACACCAAAAGATACTGGAAAATAATGCCTTCTTAAATTTGACAATCTACAGTGGTGTCTTGAGTGTTACATCCTAAGGTTGAAATACAAGGGATGGAGATTGTAGAGCACGTCTCTGAAGTTGATTGAAATGAACATGCATTCTCTCACTTAAATTTTTGTTGAAGAACTAAGAGTGTAAGGAGGTATGGGGCTGTGGGGATTTGTGATCATTCTCAGTCTAATTCTGTCCATCATCTACCACCATTTGCTTAGAATAAAATACATCTGGATCACTAAGAAGGCATTTTTGCATCACTAATTTGGAGTAGAATAAATATAAAATCTAACCGAGAAAAAGCATACTTACAGAGGAAATGGACAAGGTTTGACACAATTTCTGGCTATCATTACAGATTAAGGGCTGTTCAGGTACAACAGACTGATGTTTGAAGCAGGCATCTGAGCTTATCATATGCCGAAAGGAAACAGATCAAATATTACAAGTAAAATTGAAACTATATTTCTATCTAAATAGTTTATTGGTGAGAGGTCACAATGACAGAGAACATATAAACAATTTAAAATGAGTTCTAGCCAGGCTTAGGGGTATGAACTCTGAGTCAGTCAAGCTAACAATAAAGTACATCTGGAAAAAATGGCATACTATAGGAATTTTTTTTTTCCAAAATGTAATTTGCATGTCGTCAGATAATGTGGAGACTTTACAAAAGCATCTAGGCCTAAAATATTTCATAGTGCCTGCCTTCTGTTAGGCTTTTGAATTAATGCAATAAAATTTGCCTAACCTTTCTAAAATATTACACCTAATGAATTACTATGTACTGAAGGAGGTCATCATGGGAGTTGCAAGTGGGCATTTGGGGAACCAAATGCTGTTGTAAGGATGATGGCAAATTTAAGAATAAGCTCCTGTAGTAGAAACCTCGTACCAACAAACTATACAATAATAGAGAAAAACTTCTCACATTAAGGAATAGGTTCAAATCCCCCTATTACAAAAGTGACTTTAAACTGGTCTGTAGAGACCTTAAGTATAACATTAAAAGTTGTAAAGTCAAGTATGAATTGAATATCACCACATCCTCTTAAGGCTTTCTTTAACTTTGTTAGGAATCTGAGAAATAATATCCAGTATTGCACAAAATTGATCTCAAATGGCACAACCTAGTTCAACCTATGCAATGTTGCTAATAAGCTTGCAGCCCAATTTCATTCCAGTTTATCTGTGCATTCCCATTACTTCACAGTCCCTACCTCCACCCATAACTACAACTGAACATGCCCTAAATGCTCTTTTCAAAACCAAATCACTGTTCAGTCAGTCTTGGCAACATATAAGGTTGTCTCTTAATCAGCACTAAATAAGCACTTGGATTCAGAATGCTTCCTAGTGCTTGTGTTATGGGGAACAGTAAAATGGCCATGTTTCCTTGATGATGTCGTAATGTATCCAGAGATTCAGAATGAGGAAAGACCTCATTATCCATTAGTTAGCATGTGTCTGAATTGCAGTTAACTACAACAAGCGCAGTTCAGCATTTTCCTGCAGCAGTCAATATTGACAGCCAATGCATCATATTAGCCCAAGTACCCCTGCACACACGATACATGGTTTCAAACACACACACACACACACACACACACACACACACACACACACACACACACACACACACACACACACACACACACACACACACACACACACACACACACACACACGCAGTTTCATCACATACCTCATAGCTGTCCTTGTGCTGTTAGTACATCACTGAAGTGTCCTTTTCCTGCCCTGGTATATCACCGATGATTACAGTCAGACGTTAATGCCAAATAAATGCCAATAATGGTTGAAATTCTCATTATATGTTAAAAAAGACACCCTGCAGAGGTAACAGCTTACAGCAGGTTAATTCTGATGTTTCCGTTGGCAAGGGAACAGGACTCAAAGCCCCCTCCCTTTGTAGTGCAATATATTTTTTTATATCTGATATCTTTTTTACATCATGTCCCTGGTGCTTAGTGGAGGTGCAGAGGACTAATATCTGAGATGGAAGAATATGTCATTGAAATCTTTTTTAGTACCTTTACATCACACTACATAGTATCCCTGGTCTCTAGTGTTCCCTGCTCCATGTCATTGAAATATTTTTAGTACCTTTACAGCGCACTACATTGTATCACTGGTCTCTAGTGGTTCCCTGCTCCATGTCATTGAAATAGTTTTTAGTACCTTTACAGCACACTACATAGTATCCCTGGTCACTAGTGTTCCCTGCTCCATGTCATTGAAATATTTTTAGTACCTTTACAGCGCACTACATAGTATCCCTGGTCTCTAGTGGTTCCCTGCTCCATGTCATTGAAATAGTTTTTAGTACCTTTACAGCGCACTGCATAGTATCCCTGGTCTCTAGTGGTTCCCTGCTCCATGTCATTGAAATTGTTTTTAGTACCTTTACAGCACACTACATAGTATCCCTGGTCTCTAGTGGTTCCCTGCTCCATATAATTGAAATTGTTTTTAGTACCTTTACAGCACACTACATAGTATCCCTGGTCTCTAGTGTTCCCTGCTCCATGGTTTTTCTAAAGGCACAGTATATGGAGTTATATGGAGTATCCCTGTTGCTTAGTGTTCCAGCCAACCAACGTCTGGTGGACTTATTTGAGTGGCTGACTGAAACACCAGATATCTTGGGTGGGGGGAGGGTTGTGCAGATTGGATACTCTCTGCAGGAAGCCAGTTAACTGGCATTTGTTTTTGTTTTGATCACATAAGTTACACAGAATGTCAAAACTTAATAGTTACATCTTCAAAGAGATTTTGTAAGAGGTTTTACTTCTTATAAATGCTAAATCTGAGATGATTGTACTTCAGACCAAAGGAAATACTCCAAGGTCCCATAACTTTGGACTTAGTATATTATATATATATATTATCCCTTTTCTCATTTATAGTCTCTCTAGGATAGTTACAATTTACAGAATATCAACAGGCAACACATCCATCCATTATGTAGTAGATAGCAGGATCATACAGAATTTTAATAAAGCACTGAAAACAAGGAGCCCACATAAAAAGTTATTGTTGTATAAAATGGACATTTCTTTGTTAATGTACAGAAAAATTGTACATTTCAACCAGAAATAAGACAGCTGCTTTAGTAATTCTGAAAAAAAAGACTTCAGATTACAACCACACATACTGGAGCTTGATGTTAATAGCTATGTCAATGATCTTCAGCTTCAAAGTGTAGAAGATAGACATTTATAAGTTTCTGGCAAGGATTAATATAGTTTGGCAAGAGACTGTAAAAAAATTATAAATGATACCCGAAGGCACATTGTTGCTAAACTTTAGTGTAGTCACTGCAGAATGAACAAGGCATATGAAGAAGGTCCATGCTACAAATCCAGCCTTGATATCCTGCAGCCACCGACCAGGAAGCTGAACTTCTAGAATGGCCTGATGATCCATACCATGCCCAGAGAAGAATGAATGTTAGGCTCCTTGACCAAGGGAAGACAGAATTTCTGCACTGTGACCAGGAAAGAACTGATGTTCTGCACCATAAGCAGGGAAGGATAGAAGTTCTATACCATGACCAGGGAAGGGGTAAAGTTCTGCAATATGACCAGGGAAGGATGGAATGGATTTTCTGCACTATGACAATGAAAGGATTGATATTTTTCACTAAGGCCAGTGAAAGACTGATGTTCTATGCTGTGTCAAGAAAAGGACCAATGTTCTGCATTATGAACAGGGAAGAACTGATGTTCTGTATTGTGACCAAGGAAGGACTGATGTTCTACACCTTCACCAGAAAAAAATTGATGCTCTGCACCATGACCAGGGAAGGATTCAGATTCTGCATTATAACCAGGGAAGGACTGATGCGCTGCACCCTGACCAGGGAAGGATTGAGATTCTGCATTATAACCAGGGAAGGACTGATGCTCTGCACCATGACCAAGGAAGGATTGACATTTTTCACTGTGACAAGGGAAAGACTGACATTCTACACTGTCACCAGAGAAGACTACATAATCTGCACTGTGACCAGGGAAGGACAGAAGTTAAGCTGTATGAGTACAGGATGGATAGGTGTTCTGCACTATGACATAGTGAAGAACTGATGTTATGCCCAGTGAGCTGTGAAGGACAGAAGTTCTGTACCTCATGACCGGGGAAGAACTGATGTTCTACACCATGACCTGGGAAGGATGGATGTTCTGCACTCTGAACAGGGAAGGATGGATGGGCTGCACCATGACCAGCGAAGGACATAAGTTCTGCACTATGAACAGGGAAGGACTGATATCATATATCATGGCTATGGAAGGATTGTTGTTCTGCCCCATGACCAGTGAATGACTAATGTTCTGTGCTGTGACCAGAGAGGGACAGATGGTCTGCACAATGAAAGGGAAAAATGGATGCTCTGCACTGTGAACATGGAAGGACTGATGTTCTACACTCTGACCTTGGAAGGACTGATGCTCTGAACTGCGATCAGAGAAGGATGGATATTCTGATGCTCTGCAATGTGATCATGGAAGGACTGATGTTCGACACTGTGACCAGAGAAGGATGGATGGTCTGCACCATGACCAGGGAAGGATGTATGTTCTGATGCTCTGCACTGTGACCATGGAAAGACTGATGTTCTGCACTTTGGCCAGAAAAGGATGGGTGGCCTGCACCATGACAAGAGAAGAATGGAAGTTCTGTAGAGTGACCACAGAAGGACTGATATTATGTACTGTGCTCAGAGAAGGATGGATGTCCTGTACTATGATCAGGAAAGTATTGATGTCATGCATTATGACTAGAGAAGAAATTATGTTCTGCACCGTGACCAGAGAAGGATAGATACTCTGCAATGGGTTCAGAGAAGGATGGCTATTCCAGTCCATGGCACAAAATGGATGGAAGTCATGGGCAGGACACCATAATGAGCACCAACACAGTGCAGCCTACCTGAAAGGTTCGAAGTCCAAGACTAAGGTTGTCAAGGAATACAGATCCAAGGCTTCAGTCAGGAAAGACCAATGACTCACTGGCTGTCAGTGTCTTCAGGAATGTCTTATGCGTGATGTGTGGAGTCTTGCATGAAGGGTTCCACACAAGATGTCACAGGGACTATGACACTGACTGCTCCACAGAGGTGCCAATAAATTTTACAGACACTATCCTGAGTGTTACAAAAGTAGTGGCAAATTAAAGAAATGCTCTTCTGCATACTGCTGAACAACCAGTGGAGGGGCTAGGAAGAAATGTATGTTGCAAATTTTCACTTAAGAAGTTATATACAGGAATACCACAAATGAATATGTGAACATTGCACTGAAATAATGCTGCTTAATATTGCACTAATGATGCTTGTTCTTTCAGGTTCTAAGAAATGGCATTGCAGTTTGTACATGATGTCATTACAACAAAGCCTAGTGCCATCCATGGACCAACTGCATATATAGCTTTTACTAATTTCTGTAACATCTTGGACTGAACTAACTCTGCAGACTGTACATAGTTCCAGCCTAACAAAGTCCAAATTCTTGCCAATGATGTGAAAAGCATGTATAGCTTTTACTAGTTTGTATAGCTTTCTGGGACTAAAAGTAAGCATGGAAGCTATGTTACATCCATTTGTATTTGTGTCAATGCACCTCTGCATATTAGCACCAAACAGAAAAAGCTGCTTTCAGCAGAACTCCCTGAGCCATACATTTATTTTAATTAATTGTATTCAGTTTACCTGTATTATATGACATTTATTAATACAGAAAATAAAAACAAATAAATAAAACAATCTTAATTTATAAATCAAAACATCTTTCTACAAAGCAGTAATACTTCATATAAATAAATCACACTCCTTTTTCATCCACGAATAAATAGTATAACTTGCTGTTTATTGCATAAAATGGTCTATGAGGTCTGGTGCTTAATGACAATATAATGTTTACTTAATGAAATTTCAGGAAATGCCCACAGTGTTCGGTCTTAGCATTTATGCAGCATCCTTTCCCTCAAGGGAGAAAATTCACCTTTCATTACCCATACCCTCTCCCATATATGAGGTATATCACCTGGGAGGACATTGTATTTTTATTTATTCATCTATATATTCTTTATTGGCTGTGTTAGTCCAACTAGGATATTTCCTTTTTTTTAGGGGAGACCCAATGTGGTATTTCTACTGCTAGGGAGTATTTGGCCGTGGCATGTAAGCTCTGAGATCAAAACATAGTTAGAATTAATGCTTTCCTTTTGTAACCTGGTTTGTCATAGTCTAAGTAGTTTTTTTCTTGCTGCCAGTCCTTTCTGACCACAGCACAGAAACTTGACAAACCGGTAAATAAACATTAATGTTTTCATTCAAAAAAGTTCATTTTATACCTGTACATGGCTACAGCCATATCAGGAAATCACAGCAGAATGTAGATGAGAAAAGTATGGGTCACTTGCATTTATTTTTACCAAATCTTAGCTATGATTTATAAAGGTGCACAGAAAACTAATGGACCTCTATAAAACTCCGTTCAGCAAACTGTATAACTATCTCAGAAAACTGGGGATAGCTGAGAAATATGAAAGTTGATAACTGATATAAAAATATACAAAGCAATTCATCTTACTAACAAACTCACAGGTAATACATTTTTCTGTTAGATCCCATTTCTTGAGCAGATGAGAACTTCCAGGGTGGGTAATTCTGGAATAAATCGGCTCATAGAGGATAATGGCCTTTTACTTGCAGTGGCTAGCTTATCGATATCCTTTGGAGCTATCTTCATTATTTATTTAAATTGTATTTGTCTGTAAACAGAAACAAAGCCTAGGAATGAGGAACTGATTTCAGAGCTGTCCCAGAAGCACTGTGTAATTATGTGCCTTGATCATTCATGGAGTACGTAAAAGGAGACTGAGGTAATAAAACACAAGATAACCTCACAGGCTAAAGCATAGTAATCCTAACCTTCTGCAGCAAGGGTTAGATTTATTAAGGTATGTGTACAATTCTAGTTTATTGATATAACCTGTGCAGTTTTCTGCATTTTACTCAATCTCCTTTGAAAAACAGATTATGTCCTTCTGTATCACTGTTGCAGTATTCTTAACCTAAGGAATCTCCTGCCAATAGGGTTGCCGCATGTCCCATTATCAGCAGGACACTCACAGGTTGAGCTATCTCATCCCTCTGCCCACTCTGTAAAGCAGTGGGACTTTAAAAGTCCTGCTTTTCAATTGCACTGAATTGCCGTGGGAAAGCTGCAAATACTTCCGTTTTTTCTACGGCAATTTGGTTACCTCACCAACAGTGACCAAACTGGACCTACAGGCAGAGCTGTTCCCTGTTAGTTCTGGGTGTTGTTAATCATGCAGCAATTGGCTGCAACTCATAAAAGGGGCAGGAATTCAGCCAGGAAGAACCCTGCAAACATTGCAGCTGTAGAGAGGTTTTATGTTAGTGCTTCTACATCTGCTCATAGAAGACCGTAATTTATTGTTTCTTTTTTTTTTTCTTTACAACTACAACCAGCAAGCAAGCAAGCCATCATTCAAGCCAGCCCATACCTCTCAACTCTCCAGATTTTCACAGAATGTCCAGATTTTTGCCTCATATTGTTTGGGCTATTCATCATAAAATGTGTGTTTTTCTGGCAAGGTACTGGGAAAAAAGACACAGGTGGAATCCCAGGGGTGTATTTTCTATTTCTTGTCCAGTTATCCAGGTTCTTCTTAAAGAGGGCTAGAGAGATACTCTGCTTAACATGGAGAGGGAGTCTATTCCACAAATGGGGGAGTCTTTGGGACACAAATCTATCCCACCAACAAGTTCTATAAATGTCACAGACCAGGTTAAAGCCTTGCATGCAGGTTGCTCGAGTGGAGTTTGTCTTATGGATATGCAACAACTCCATCAAGGCTGGGTCTGAGATGGCCTTGTATGCCAGACACAGGTCACCTCTGAGCAGTCTGTACGAGACTGAGTAGAGGGACAGGGCTTTAAGCCTATCTGTATAGGACAGGTGTTTGAGACCCTGGATTTTCCTGGTCAGGAACCTCAGTGGTCTCTCCAATTGCTGCATGTGCTTGGCAAGGTACATGCCAAAGGGTGCATTGTACTCGATAATGGGTCTGATAAGGGAGGAGTACAGGGATGTTATGACCCCCTTTTTCCTGGATGAAATACCCTTATTTATGAGGTGGGCTATATAGAAAGATTTCCGTACAATGGAGGCAACATGGTGGTCAAAAGTGAGGTTGCTATCAACCTGGGTGTCCCAGTCCCTCACAACTGATTGTGTGCTAAGTACATTGTTATTAGTGTGATAATTAGTGGGGATGCCCTTTTCCCTAAAGGGGATAATGATTAATTTCTTGGCATTTGGTTTGAGGCCATGCTTCTGATACCAGTCATTAGTGTGATTAAGGCACTCTTGGAGGATGTTCACATCACTAGGGGAATTTAAGACAGCATCCAGCTTGTAGTCATCTGCAAACTTGGTCTTCCACAGACCACTGGTTTTGGCTAGTACCTCAGAAAAGTATATCCCAAACAGTAGATGCCCCAAGACCGATCCTTGGGATACAGGTCTGTTACAAGATGTGTCTTCCCCTATTTTGACTGAGTGGGTTCTATCAGTGAGCCAGTTAGCTACCCATCTGGTAACATATGGATTGATGCCTATCTGGGAGAGTTTATCTATTATGCCCAAGTGGGGAATAGTGTCAAAGGCTTTGGCTAGGTCAAGGTAGGTGGTGTGCACAATGTTTCCCTTGTCCATGGCTTTCGTGACTGTTTCAAAGAATCAACCAAGTTTAACAGGCATGATCTCCCTTTGACAAAACTAAACTGTGTGGAGGTCAAGTGTTTGGAGGCTGCCAATCTTCTTGATTATAGGGTCCATGATAATGCATTTCATGGCCTTGCAGATCAGACTAGTTAGGCTGATGGGTCTATAATTGCCTGGGTGAGTGGATGCTCCACCTTTGTGTAGAAGGATGACAGTGGCTGTCCTCCATTCAGCTGGGATGAAGCTGGTGCTCAGGCTTTGGTTGAATAGGGTGTCTAATGGAGCTGACAGCTCATGCCTGCGTTCATGTAGGATACAGCCAGGGATGTTATCGGGTCCCATGGAGACTGTATATTTTGCCTTTGAGACAGCATTAAGGACCTGCTCCTTGGTGATGAGGGGAGGGGGGCTGGTCCATAATGCCCTCTCAAAGGCAAAAAATGCAGTCGGCATGGGACCCGATAACATCCCTGGCTGTATCCTACATGAACTCAGGCATGAGCTGTCAGCTCCATTAGACACCCTATTCGACCAAAGCCTGAGCACTGGCTTCATCCCAGCTGAATGGAGGACAGTTACTATCATCACTCTACACAAAAGTGGAGCGTCCCTATATTAGGGCCTTTGATACCCCCATTTTGTTAGGCTTTGTCCCGATTTCTTGCACTAAGAGGTTGAAAGGTATGAGCCAGCTACTCAGCTAGTCCAGATGGCAGGAAGTCAACCAGCAAGCCAGCCATTCCAGCAGGCAGGAAGCCAGCTAGCAAGCCAGTCCAGCACAGCCAGAGCAAGCTAGCCACTCCAGCAGGGCCAGAGCCATACAGCTAGCCACACAAACAGGGCCAGAGCCAGACAGCTAGCCACACTAGCAGTGCCAGGGAAGCCAGACAGCGACACCAGCAGGGCCAGAGAAGCCAGCCAGTCAGCTAGCCACTCCAGCAGGGCCAGGGAAGCCACACAGCCAGGTAGCCACTCTAGCAGGGCCAGGGAAGCCAGCTAGCCCAACAAAGACTGATTGTAGTGGTAAGTAAGTACAAATAGTATTTTATGGTTTAGCTTTTTAAAAATGGGAATGCTGTGTTTTATTTAAATTTAACTTTTTAACATTTAGAGGTACATGGGGTGCATTATACAGTATTTAAATCTGTGTAGTGGTTGTTTTGAGATTTGCGAGTAGTAGTTTTTAAAGGTATAAAAAGTATGTATGCGCACGTGTGTGTGTGTGTGTGTGTGTGTGTGTGTGTGTGTGTGTGTGTGTGTGTGTGTGTGTCTGTTGTGGTTGTTTTAGGATGATTTGGAAGCATTTTTAAAGACTAAAATGTGTATATAGAAGTTTTTTTTTTTATTTCTGTTGGGGGCAATCCATGGATAAATGTAGTGTGATTAGTATATTTCTTTTGTTATTGTAGCTGTTTCAATGTACTTTGTGTTTACAGATGGAAACGTTTTGGAGCAGTTTGTGTTTTCTGGGTGGAAATGTGTATAATTTATTTTTTTAATGCTGCCTTCAAGAAGTTAAGATGTACTGCTTTGGGTATTTTTTTTAGTGGCTATTTAGTGATAACTTGCAAGAACTACTTTTAGAAGTGAAAATGTGTATGTGCATATAACTATTTTTTGAGGGACGTGTTCATAGTTAAATGTAGTGCATTTTGTATTCTACTAGGTACATGTTGTCATAGCTGTTTCAAGATAGTTTGCTTTTATAAGCAGAAATGTGTGTATTTTATTTTTATGCTGTCTTGAATAAGTTTAAAATGTACTGTTTTGATTATAATGTGAATACGGAAATGCTGCTATTGGGCATGTTCTTTATTGCATCTTTTGCTGGGTAAATTAGTGCTATAGGTTTATTAATTAATTTTCTTAATTGCTGTATTTGGGGGTAAATGGGGTTTGTGGGGTCTGCTGTGCATTCTAATTCATTTTAGATTTTTTTTTTACTGATGATTTGCAAGAAGTGCTTTAAAGTTAAAATGTGTATAACTTTGTTTTTTGGATGGATGGGGGCATGTTCAGTGGCACCCTTAATTGCATCTCCTTCACCATTGTTGTAGTGATGTCATGGTAGGGGGTGTGGCCAATGTCATATTGGCCAAACCCCCATGCCCCACTTTGGCCTGCTTCCCTTCCTGCCAAGGATAGCCCAATGTCTGGCCAGTATACCAAAGCTTTTAGATCTTGTATGCACAATACATCACATGTATGCTCCCCATACAGGGCATAGGGCATAAAGGTAATGTATAGAGATAGTTACCTGGAAATTCATTGCCGCCATTTTGAACGCCATCATTGCTTGTCGGAATGAATGCCTTTTGCTGTGCTGAATACCTAGCCATCAGATAAGTATCTTGTTGAGGTCTTTTTCCTTTTTTGTTTTTACTATGAGTTTTGTTTTCCTTTGGTTACCTGGTGTCATCCAAGAAGGTAAAATGTCAGTTTGAGGAGTGGATTCCCTATAAGGATCATCACAAGCAGTGTCTTTATTGTTTGGGTGCCTCCCACGGTCATACCTTTTGTAGTATTTCTAAAGTTTTTGTAAGGTTTTTGTGCCTAAGACTCCTAGAATCTTAGAGTCTTCCCTGGTCATCTAGCTTGAGAACCAGAGGTTTAAACAGTTAGCCAGGGTAGCATGGCATAATTGATTAACCCCAAGGTACTTCTTTTAAGCAAGAAGAAGGCCAAGAAATCCTGGCTGGATTCTTTGGCTGTCCAGCCTCCACCAGGCATCTCTCTAGAAGTGGGTTATAGCTCTGTAGGCCGTCCTGTGCAACTTCGTATGTCTCTGTCACAACCCTGTCAGAGGCTGGCATGGCTCCTTCCTTTCTCACGTCCTTTGAGGCTTTGCAGGCATCTACTCCAGACATCAAGGGAGAACTGCAGTTGATTATCTTGAAGGGCCATACAGGAGTTCCACAGATTCTAGTAAGGGAAGAAGTTCTGTATACTCTTATTGAATCCTATCAAGGTTCAGAATCTCTAGTGTTTGTTAAAGCTGATGTTACTACCAAGATAAAAACAGAAGACTAAACATTCTTCTGTATGTCCAAAGATCCTCAAAGGGAGTAAAAGGAGTTTACTCACCTGTTTATTGCTTTATTGGCCCTAAAACATCCCCAACGAGTTTCAGTGCCTACTCCACCCTTGGGCTTCAACTCCTTCAAAAAGGCCTAGGCAACCTGATTTCTTGGATGTTGATTTGGAGTCTGATGAATGGTCCTTGTTTTACTTTTTACAGATGCTGTCTCCTTTGGCTTATGGATCTGATGAAGAGGAGTCCATTAGCTCTGAGTCTCCTTTGAAGGAGTTGTCTTCTGGGGACACAGTAGCCAGAATAATTGAATGCTTTAAGTGGGGTTCTTCTCAGGTGTCTGATATCCAGAAGAGGTGTATGAGTTGCTTCAGGTGGACACTCCTAAACCTTCTGCAGTACTTCCTGCATTGGCTGCTTTGTTAGACACCTTTATAGCTGCTTCTAGGACTCCTTATTGTCAGCCCCCTGCTCCAAAGTGACCTGACTGGTTTTATAAGCTTCCTGAGGATTGTCAATTCCTATTTAAGTGTCCTTCTGCTGATCCTGCTGTGGTGCTAGTCTCCTCTGACAAACCTTTTAAGCTTTTGCCCTCTACTAAGTTTCTGCCTTCAGATAATGGTAGTAGGTCCATGGAGAGGACGAGAAATAAGGTCTATACTGCTTCCAGTTTGGCCTTTGGGGCCATCAATTACTAGACGCACATGAAGAGATAGAGTCTGCTCTTGATTTCCACAGGCTTGTCAAGTTATTTCTGATCTCTTTAATTCTGACTGAGTGTCCTCTACTCTATCTATTTTGGATTCCACCTCTCAGGTGGATCGCCACTCTACCAAGTTCAGTTATGATGCTGCTGATGCCTCTTCCAGAGCTGCTGCCTTTGGGTCTGTCATGCGGCATTACTCTTAGCTTTATCTGCAGTTATTACTTTAAGACATTAAGGCCAAGTTGCTGGATGCTCCTTTGGATAATAAAAATCTCTTTGGGACTACTGCTGCTGTTATTTTTTAAGTTTCTTCAAGAAAAAAGGTAAAGCTTTGCAGGACCTTTAACTTATTTTTGTGTCCTTTATCAGGTCTACTTTTGTTCGCAGGCAGCCTCATCGGGCCACTAAAAGCAGGAAAGGTGGTAGACAAGCTCCTCCTGCTAAGTCTCCTCAGGCTCCTGTGGCCCAGAAGTCTCCTTTATCTGACACGCTTGCTTCTCTTTGACATTTTGCCCCTTAACCCTCAGCCAGATTCCCTTGTCCCTACAGCTCTCCTTCTGTCTTCCAAACTGGCAACTCATCATCTCAGATTCTTGGGTTTTGCCATCTGACAGGATTACTTCATGGTATGAATGTCTCTCTCTCCTTTTTCAGGGATTCTTCAACCTCCTCAAGAACAGCTTCCTCATTTCTCAGAGGTTTTTGGTTTCCTGATAGACCAGGGAATTATTCAGCTTGTCCTTCCTTCCCAAGTAGGAAAGGGATTTTACTCCAGAATGTTCCTAGTAGCTCTCTTCAAGGGCTATTCTGGATCTCTTCTTGCTCAACACCTTTCAAGTTTCCTTCTTTTTCCATGATTTCTGTTCAAACCTGAATTCTTCTGTTGCCATCCCAGACTTTTCTGCTGTCCTTGGATCTGAAGGATGCTTCCCCTTCATATTCCTATTCACCCTGTTTTCAAGATGTTTTTGTACATTTCTATGGGTTTTCCTCTCATTTTCAGTTCTCTGCTTTGCCATTTGGCCTCTTTACTGTCCCAAAGGTATTCACAAAATGTCTAGCTCCTATGGTTGCTTTTTGCAGGCTCCAAGGCATTCCGATTTTACTTTGTTTAAATGACCTGTTGATTCAAGCACCTTTTCCAATTGGCCTGTTTCAGGCTCTGAAATTCACTATATCTCTTCTGCAAATTCTTTGTTTCAATATCAACTTCTAAAAGTGTGTCCTGACTCCCTCTCAGGATCATGTGTATCTGGGCTGCAGGATTCAGACAGTGCCAATGTTGGCCTTTCTTCCACATCCAAAGGTTTTGTCCTTGACAGCTTTCTTTTAGTCTCTTCTTCCTCTACCTTCCATTCCAGCCAGAGAGTTTTTTGGGCCCTAGGATTCATGGCCTCTTCTATTCCAGTGCTCTCTGTCTTGCCAGGGTGCATATCCAGAAGCTTCAATGGTACCTCAAGTCCATTTGGCTTCAGCATAGCCACCATATGGATTTCAGAATGCCTCTCCATCCTTGTTTCAAGCAGAAATTTGAGTGGTGGATTCAGCAATTTACCCTCAGCCTAGAACTTCCCTTTTGGCCTCCATTTCCTTCTCAAGAACTGTTCAATGTCACCTCAGACATGGCATGGGGAGCTTCCTGTGATTACCTGAAAGTTTAAGGTTTCTGCCCTCCCCATCAGACATCAGACCATGTCAACATCAAAGAGATGAGACCTCTGATTCTGGCCCTTCAGGCTTTTCGCCCCATGCTCTGTCCAGGCCCTTTGAAGGTTTAGATAGGCAACACCACAGTGATGTGGTATGTCAAAAATGGTGGGCATCTTCTTTGCAGGCTGGCATTTCAGATCTGGGATCTGGCTATCAGTTATCACCTAATTCTTCAGGCAGTGTATATTCCTTCAGAGCACAATCTGGTGGCAGACTCTTTGAGCAGGTCCAAAACACAGGCTCACAAATGGATGTGTCACAGAGATGTGTTTCTGGGCATAGTCCATCAGTGTGGTATTCCTCAGGTAGATCTTTTTGCCTCCACTCTGAACAAGCAGCTCTATCTTTTGTGTACCAGAGTGCTATGCCATCTGGTGTGGAAGATGGATGGCCTTTCTTTTCCTTGGAAGGGGGTGTTTCTCTATGCTTTCCCCTCCCCTTTCTCTACTTCCAGGAGTCCTATAGAAAATTCATCTGGACACTTAAAAAATCTTGCTAGTGATTCCCTTTTGGCCAAGACAGCATTGGTTCTCCCTCTTAATACATCTGACCAGGGGCAATCACCACAAGTTACGTCACCGGTTGGATCTCATTGCACAGGAAAATAGGTTGCGTATCCATCCTCACTTGTCTGCTCTTCAGCTGACACGTTGGGTTTTGATACTTTTTATGCACCTCTTTTCTGAGGATGTGCTCAGGCTCTTACAGGAGGCAGGAAAACTTGCAACCAGAAAGTCTTATATGTTCAGATGGAAAAGATTTTCTGCTTGGTGCCATGCTTGTAGCCAGGACCCTTTTTAAGTGGGGGTTCCTTTGGTGTTCTCTTATTTGTGTGAGTTGCTTCAGCCTGAATTGGCCTGTTCTGTATAAGCCAATTTGTCAGCTATTTCTGCCTATTTGCCCTTGAATCCTCCTTTGGCTTCTTGTTTTGAGGTCAAACAGTTTCTTAAAGGCGTCCTGCATCTTAAGCCCCCAAAGAAGCCTATTCCTCCTCCTTGGGAACTTAATTTTGTTTTGGAAAAATTGACCCAGGCACCTTTTCAGCCTGCAGTTTCAAATTCTGTAGAACACTGTACCTGGAAGATTGTCTTGTTGTTTGCTCTTACTTCTGATCAGAGGGTTTCTGAGCTTCAGGCTTTTATGGCCATTCCTTTTTTTTTAGATAGTTATAGAGACAGGGTGTCTCTTTGTACTAATTCTTCTTTTATGCCCAGGGTTGTTAATGAGTTGCCCTTAAATCAGGCAGTACAATTCCCTTCATTTTTCCCTTTCCCACAGTCTGCTAGTGAGAGGGCCCTGCATAACTTGGATTTGCAGAGAAAGGTCAGATATTATTTGGATAAAACTATGATCATTCAGTAGTCTGACAAGCTTTTTCTTTCTTTTCATCCTAGGACTTTGGGTTGAGTGGTTTCCAAGCAAACCAACTCCTCCTGGATATCTAAGGCCATTTCCTTTTGTTATTCTTTTCATGGCAAGTGTCAGTCAACTTCAATTAGAGCTCATTACACTAGGGCTGTTGCTTTTTCTGGTGCTTTATTCAAGGGTTTGGACACCAATTCCATCCTTGAAGATGCTACTTGGTCCTCAGTACACACCTTTACTAAGCATTATAAATTGGATATGGTTTCTAGCACCAGTGCAGGTTTTCCTAGGGCCATCCTGCATGGGTTTGTTGAGAGCTCTTACCAGACTTCCACCTCCCACTCCTTTTCTTGAGCTTTTTTACTCTCCCTAAGGTTAGGAATACTGCAACAGTGATACAGAAGGACATAGTACAGTTGTGTAAAATCTTACCATAACAATAGATTTCCTTCTCTTCAACTGTTGCAGTATTTGCTCCCTCCCTCCATGCTTCTTTTCCTTTTGGGTTTTGTTTTATTTACCTTCCTG